>NC_133666.1:443504420-443804420 GCF_037893015.1 Macrotis lagotis | reverse complement strand
GTGACTTGATCAATCCACTGAAAGTCACAAGGTTTCCAACAGTCAGAATTATCATATCTCTATGAGATTAAGTTGTTATATTTTTGTGCTACCTCTTCTTGAAGTTGATAGATTATCTATTAATAGGGTAATAAATGAGAAGCTATCCTTCAAGGCAAGGTTTTGGTACTTGGAATTTATAAACATTTTTACTTTCTCTCTCTCTCTCTCTCTCTCTCTCTCTCTCTCTCTCTCTCTCTCTCTCTCTCCCTCCCTCTCTCTCTGTCTTTCCTATATATGAGTATTAGGGAATATGAAATCTAATACAAATATGATTCTTAACTTTTTAATGAATCATAATTAATATTTCTATGAATAATAATATTCAAGATAAATGTTTCCTTTGTAAAGTTATGCATTATTTTTAGGCATTTCAAAACATTATTCTAAAAAGGGTCTATAGTTTTTTGAACTGACAAAGAGACCAGAAATGAAAAATGTTGGGAACCCTATATACATATACATATAAATGTATGCATATGTATATAGATACATATATTATTTTCCCATTAAAAACTAGCCAGTGATTTAACAAGTTCTTTTGTACTATATATATATGTGTGTGTGTGTGTGTGTGTGTGTGTGTGTGTATGTATGTATGTATGTATATGTGCATATATATATAAGGTTTTTTCTTTTTTTAATTTGTTGCTGTTTTTCTGTTACTTAAATTCATTGAATACTATGCTAAAGGGATGATTTATTTTCTTTTCTTTTTTTAAGTAAAATCTTGCTATTTTATAATAGACTGCATAATTAATATAATTTTCTGGTAGTCAGAAAAATAAGTTCAAATCTCACCTTTGACATTTACTACTTTTCTGAGATTCATTTTTCTTATCCCTTAAATGGAGATGGTCATTCTTAAATCAATATATTATTATGGAAATTAAGTGAGATAAGACTTTTAAGTGTCTTGTGAGCTTTATAATGCTGTTCAAGTATAATTTTATTTGTTATTCTTATTGATCTCAATCTTTTTTTTAAAATAGAGTGCCAATGAATATGGTACTTAAAAAGTTTCCATCCAACTATTAATTTATATTTTATGTCTATAGATTATAGCCTAAGAATATAAATGACTTTTAGTAATATTCACAGTTGAATATAGATTATTTTAGTTGAAAATAAGAATTGATATGTAAGCCAAATCTCTTTAAGTTCACTTCTAACATTTTCAATTTTTTCATTAATATAATTATATAGAAGTTATTGAACTGTCCCTATATCTTCTATAAGCTGTGTTCCAGAATAAATAATCAAAAAATTATGGAGTTATTACATACTACTTTCAAGTATATATCTTACTCTTCCTCTAATGAGTTAAGTCATTTAGCTACAATAGATAATGTTAGAAAGAAGGAAGAATTTGCCTTTATTTCTTAACTACAGGCTTCTTCAATCTTGTAATCCTGAATCATTAAGATGGAAAATGACTTGGACTTAAAGTAAACTTCCTGAAATTCACCCAGTTGAGACTGATGTCAGTTGTTATCAATGTTCCCTCTAAGTGAAACCAAACAAACAAATGATGAAACCATCAACAATAATCAAAATCTGCCTCTCCCTAAAAAGACATAATATTCAGACAATCAGGGTAGCAGAGTTAGGAATTTTTTGACATTCTGAGAACCTGAGATTAGTTTGTTACTTTTAGGATTCAAAGATAAAGGGAGTACATTCTGCTGATGTCCCAATAAATATCTGATATGAGCTGAATAAAACTGTAGAATATATCTAAATACTCAAAGATATTGAATTTACTAGGAAACTAGTTATTAACCTCTGCATAGAAAAACGAATTACAAGTAAAATTACATTGTTGATTAGGTACTTACTGGTAAATATGCATAAACTCTTAATGGTGACATAAAGGATATATCATGGACAATGAAATGTGTCTAGTATTGTGGGGGGGGGAAGAGAGCAACATTTATTTTCCCCTTTCTTTTCTTTTGAAATTTTTTTGTCTTGATTTTTTTCAAGTATATATTTAATGTCAACCTTGGCATTGACCTGTCTCTTTCCATAGTAGCAGGTTTCTCAGTAGCAGGGATGAGATGAACTATTCTCAATGGACTGATTGTTCATATCATAATCATTATAATGTCTTCAATATTGAATGATAGTCTTTCCAAGAGAGCATTCTCATCATGAAAAAGGAACCTTTTGAGACTCATCTTCCTAACATTATCAGACTTCAGTCCTAGTACTCTATCTATTATACTACCTAGGTACCTCTTTAAATGACTATAGTTTCTGAGGGCATTAAAGGAACCTTTGGAAAAAAATATTTGTCTGCACTACAGAAGGTGCATGAGTCCAAACAAACAAAAAAACATGCAAAAATAGGGTTAGTTGGAATTTGGTCTCTGGATAATCCTGTGAAATATCCTGCGGAAGTTGCGATAATCCATGAATATTGAATATTGTTATGAATGCTTTGATGACTGACTGGAATCACTGATTAAGAGTAATCATTAATAATTTATGTCATTGATTGTAATGCCTTTGACTACCTAGGAAATCCAAGGAAGCCACAGATTAAAAGTTTGAACTGGAGACTAAAGTTTGCTTGGCACTAGTGCCAGAGGAGAAGTAAAAATATAGATAATCTTCTATTGATGTTTTCATTTTTCTAACCATGGCTGATAGACTATTTGCTGTGAATAAAAAATATTTTTAGTGTCTTAAATCCCATGATTAAAGAAACACAAGACTAGGGAGGAGAAAAGTTCTTATTTAGGATATGGCAATGTGATTTAAATTCATTGAATAAAAAAGTTATTTGCTTCTTTCCAAAAATAATAAATTTTGAAATAATAGTAAAGCTTTTAAAATAAATAGTGTAAAGTTTACACTATTCTATTTACAGAGAGAAGCAAACAATTTTTCTTATTCAAAGACTTAAAACAATTATCAACCAAACAATTTTTCTAATGAATATATTGAATTATATTGTCTTTCTCATAAAAAATGTAGACATTAAATCTTATTTTCTATAACTTAAGCTATTTATTCAAATTTAGAAATAAATACGGTGTATTGTAAACATCAAACTTTTAGTATAGAATTATCTCAATGCATGGAATTTTAGAAAAGTCACATATGTGGAAAGGTATGATAGTTTCTTCAGATCTTGGTATACTCAAAAACTTGTTTAATAAATAATACTACTTCTTCAGATTTTGACATGTTGAGTCAGACATCTTCTTGAGATATCCAATTTGAATGCAATTTCTGTAGAGAATTGAAGCTCAGAGCATAACTTTGGACTAGGTAATGAGATTTGTCTGATATATGTTGAAATGATATTTATGAAGTTGCAAACAAAGTAATAGTATAGAAGGAGAAGAAAAAATGACCTTAGGATAAAACCTTGGGAAAAACTCTATCTTTTAGAAAGGCATAATATGGATGATAAACTAGGAAAAGACAACAAGGAACGATTTGGGCAGGTTAGGAGGAAAATTTCAGATTAGTGACGATGCAGAGAAATCATTGTATCTTGCACAAAAGTCAGTCAACAATATCAAATGCAGCATGTAGAGCAAGAAAGTTGAAAACTGAAAAAGCATCTAAACATAATCAGCTCTGACAATAAAGAGGTTATTGGTAAAATTTGAGAAAGCAATTGTAGTTGACTGATAACATTGAAAGTCAGATTGCTTAGGTTTGAGAATTGAATAAGAAAAGAATAAGTTGAGGCAATGTATATAGATCATTTTCTCAAGGAGTTTGGTTGAAAAAAGGAGAGATATAGGACCATAGCTTAAGGAGGTCTGGTGCAGTTTTGTTTCAGTGAGGCAACATGAGTATATTTGAAGCAATTAGAGATATTGGGTTGCATTTTAGAATCACGGAGGCTTAAAAAAATACAAACATAAGGAGACCCAGAAATTGGCTAAGAAGTCAGGCAAAGGTGACATACTAATTAGAAATAACTAAGCTTAGTAGTACTCAGAGTTCAAGCACTATTATAATATTTGACTTTATTTTGCAGAAACCCTAGTTATAAATTGAACCCTATAATGAAAGTTTTATATTTAGTGAAAAATAAAATGGGAGTAATGAGTCATTTCTCACTTATAGGCTGAAAGATTGTAGATTGCAATTGTTTATTCTACAAATGATAATTTCCTGAATGGACAATATCTTGCAACTTCCTTCTAGGCATAGGTGAATTATTTAGAATTGTGGATGGCAAGTAGGATTGGAGTGACATAAAATCTATTAATCAGACTCCAAAATGTGCCTATCAACTGCAGATGGATACTTGGCGCCAAATGATAATCTATATGGATAATTTCTAGATTACCATTATAAATATTAAGCAATATTTCCCTGAAAGTCACAATAATCTAGCCAAGTCCACCTCAACTTAGGAGAATTTCTGCCCAGACAAAGAGAAGAATGAATTCAGAGGCTAACCCTTTCATGCTTAATATTCATATTTTGAAGTATCCAAGGAAACAGCTGTTATATATACAACCTGTATTATTAGGGGGCTTGTATTATATAAAGATAGGCTATGAAATTAATAAGCTAAAAACCAGGATGACAAGCCAATAATTTTGAGAATAACAAGCATGTAGAATGGAGTAATTCACTATAATACAAATTAGTCATCCAATTAATTATGAGACTAACACACAATTCCCTGAGAGAGAAGATTCTCTTTGATAGAGAAGGTTAAACATGTAGTAAGGTGACATCCATTAAACGTGAATATACAATACATGCTTTATATATAATCTTAGTATTTTATATGCCTTATATGTTACCTTTGGGTTGGAGTGATTATTTTGAGTAATTGACATCTATTTTAAATAACAAATAATGATTATTTATGACATATTCCTATAGAAATACCAATGCACCATTTTAATTTGTAGGAAATTGCAAGTTTTATATTTTAGGCATGTTGTAATATGGACCAGGGATGTTTTGGTCCTTATTGAGAGAACTCCAGTAACATTTTAGATCATTAGGGACAATAATGATGAGGAAGAGAAAAGTAAGAAAATGAATGAAAGAGAAGAAAATATTGAGAAAGATATATAAATATGAAGCAAAGAATTTCATAAAATAGTAGGACCCTAGAGAAGCATGGAATGACTTATGGAATCTGATATTGAGCAAAGGGAGTTCAACCAAGAGAACAATGTACACATCAAAATCAACACTATGAGATGAACACCCTTGATGGAAGCAACTCCTCTCAGAAGTCCAGAGAATTAGGAAACTGTATTAGACTGGTTATAGACTACATTATTGCCATCCAGAGGAAGAAAAGTAAAATAAAACAGAACATACATGCAAAAAAGCAACCCTCAGAATCTGATGAACACTTTATAAAAATTATCTCTTGTGTATCCCTTTCCCTTAATCCTCATTTCTCATACCTAAAATTACTAATCTGTAAACATGTTTATCAAAATATGTATGTGCAATGCTAACCTGACTGTCACTGAGGGGAAGTGGCTGGGAAGGAAGGGTGGAAGGAAATTTTGTAACTTAAAAATATACATGTGCATATTGATGAAATTAAATCAATATTTTAACAATGTTTAAAAAGGAATATTTAGCAAAGCTTAAGATTATCTTCTACAAAGAATCATTCCTCAACCAGGACACAGTGTTAGATTTCCTTCATAACTGTAGGGAAGGAATGTGATGATAACTTCCGGCCAAGAGGGCAGAGAGAAGACAGGCACAGTTCTAAAGTCTCCTGATCTTTCCCCATCTATCATAAAAAACAATCCTCATAACAGAAATCTGACCCACAAAACCCAGAAAGAAAAGCCAGGAGAAAGAAAATCTACCTCAAGATTTGTCTTGGTTAAGTCCAGGTGGGTGAGTCCCAGAACAGAGGAGTGATCAGTCCTGGATCAGCCAGATTAGTAGCTGAATTGGAGCTGGGGGGCCTGAGGGTCCGAGAGATAGATATGTAGACCAGCAGTGGGGCTACACTGCGGGGCCTGAGTCAACTAGGGAGTAGAGGTAGTGGTGTTGGTGCTGACTCTCTGGAGCTTGCCAATAGGACTGGGGGTAGAATTCAGGTGCAGGAGAGCTGGGGACATCATCCCTGAACTCCTCTGGTCTGAGGAACTCTGAGTCCAAGCCTCCATTGCAGCTGAGGCTTCTTCCCAGAACAAACAATTGCAGAAAAATTCTGCCTCAGGCACAGGTGCCTGAGCAGAAGAACCAGCCCAGCTGACAATAAGGAGAGGAATGACCTCACCCCAGGGTAAAACCCACCATTGATTGAAAGCAAAAGGATTCAATACCTTCAACCCCTCCCTTCAAGCTAAGGGAATAGACCTCAATCAAGGTCACAGACCCTCCAGAGAATGCAATCAGCACCTCCTACTCAGTGAGTAAAGCCTCTAGGGATCCCAACACCAAACTCCTGTGAACCAGCCCCTCCCCAACTCAAGGTCTTAGCAAAATGAAGAAGGGTTAGCAGGTGGATCCATAGAAAAATTCTTGGAAGCAAAAGACCCTAACTCAGAGAGACCTAGATCCTCTGAGGAGAATATGTTCTGGTCTCCAGCACAGAAAGACTTCCTTGAAGAAATAAGGAAGGAGTTTAAAAATCAACTGCAAAATTTGGGAGAGACAATTAATGCCTTGCACCAAGAAAACAAATCCTTAGAAAATACAATTGGACTAATAAAAGATGAGAATAAATCTCTCAGATCCTCAATTGGGCAAGTGGAAAGCTCTGTCAAAAGTAGAACTGACCAACTGGGAAAGGAGTTGCAAAAGGTTAATGAAGAAAATTCCTCCCTAAAAAAATGAATGGAGTCTGCAGAAATGAATGACTTCATGAGAGAGCAAGGCTGTCAAACAAAAATCAAAAAATAGAAAAAATTAGAAGAAAATATAAAATACCTCATCAGCAAAACCACTGACTTCGAGAATAGATCAAGGAGAGGAAACCTAAGAATTACTGGACTTCCTGAAAACAATAAAGAGAAAAAAAATCCTGGACTTAATATTACAGGATCTAGTGATGGAAAATTGCCCTGATATCATGGAACCAGAGGGCAAAGTAGTTATTGAAAGAATATATCAATCCCTTCCAGAAAAAGATCCTAAAGTGACAACACCAAGGAATTTTGTGGCCAAATTCCAGATCTATCAGATAAAAGATAAAATACAAAAAGCAGCCAGGAAGAAACAATTTAAATATCAATGAGACACAGTAAGGATTACACAGGACCAGGCAGAATCAACATTAAGGGATTGAAGGACCTGGCATGAGATACGTCCAAGAGCAAGGTAGATTGGAATGCAGCCAAATATTCTCTATCTGTCAAAGCTGAACCTTCTCTTGCAGGCAAAAATATGGACATTTAATGAAATGGAAGAATTCCAAAAATTCCTGATGAAAAGATCAGAGCTAAATAGAAAATTTGGACATCAAACAGAAGGTTCAAGAGACACAATAAAAGGTAAAAAAAAGGAGGGGGCAGAAAAAGAAAAAAAAACTGCTATCCAATTAGGTGAAACTGGTTATATCCCAGCATGGGGAAAAAGATTCTCATAAATCTTGAGAATCGTAAATCTAACGGAGATAATATAGCTAGCCAGAAGAGATGGACATCCATGACCTATCCATGCGACTGCTATCCAATGTGATGTAACTGGCTTTAACCCCAATTGTGAGAAAGACACCAATTACTCACAAGAATTTTTGTACTTAACTAAAAGTGACGGATACTCAGAATTTTCTATGTCTCAGATAGAATTATTTTAAAAACACTACCTCCTTAAAAAGGGGGACAGGAAGGAGACAGGAGGGGGAGGGGATTGAATGGGGTAAATCTCATTACACTAAGAGGTACAAAATATCTATGGTAATAGAGGGGAAGAAGGGCGGAAATGAGAAAAACCTGAATCTTCTTCTCATCAGACTTGGCTTAAAGTCAACTTACACACATACTCAGTTAACTTAAAAAACATTTAACCTTTCAAGTATTAAAAGGGGAAAAGAGGAGGGGGGACAGAGAAAGGGAGGGTGAGGGGGGAAAAAGTGGAACTAACAAAAGGAAGTGAAGTAAAAAGGGAAACAGGGAAAAGAGAAATGGGAGGTGGTGATACTAGGGGGCAAACACACCGAAAGGGGTTGTAATCAGAAACAAAATACTGGGGAATATGGATAATGGAGGGCAATAAAGAATTAGTAGTCATAATTGTCAATGTGAATGGGAGGAACTCTCCCTTAAAATATAAGTGAATAGTAGAGTGCATTAAAAACCAGAATCCTACAATATGCTGCTTACAAGAAACTCATTTGAAGCAGAGAGATACATACAGAGTAAAGGTAAATGGTTGGTGCAAAATATATTTTACTTCAGCTGAACTGAAAAAAGCAGGGGCTAGCAATCCTTTTATCAGACAAAGCAGCTGCAAAAACAGAAAGCATTGAAAGATATAAGGAAGGAAACTATAATCTCCTAAAAGATAACAAGGACAATGAAGTTATTTTAATACTGAATATATATGCACTCAATGGTATAGCATCCAAATTTATAAAGGAGAAGCTGAAAGAACTACAGGGAGACATAGACAGCAAAACTCTATTAGTGGTAGATGTCAACCACCTGCTCTCAGATCTAGATATCATAAAATAAAAAAGAAAAAAATTAAGAAGATAAATAGATTGTTACAAAAACTAAATATGGTAGACTCATGGAGGAAACTGAATGGGGATAGAAAGATATATACCTTTTATCTCTGCAGTACACGGAACTTAAACAAATATTGACCATGTATTAGGACATAAAAATCTAATGACCAAGTGCATAAAGGGAGAAATAGTGTATACAGCTTTCTCAGATCACAATGCAATAAAAGACATATGCAATATTGGGCCAAGGAGATATAGACACAGAACCCATTTAAAAATGAATAACCTCATTTTAAAGAATAAGTAGACCAAAAAACAAATTATAGAAAGAATTAATAATTTTATCCTAGATAATGCCAATAATGAACAACAAACCAAAACCTATGGGATTCACTCAAAGTGGCTCTCAGGGGATATATTATAATATCAATTAATACTTACATGAATAAATTAGAGAATGAGGAAATCAATGAACTAAATATGCAACTAAAAATTAGAGAAAGAGCAAATTAAAAATCCCCAATTACATAGCAAATTGGAAATTCTAAATATTAAAGGAGAAATTAATAAAAAGGAAAGTGAAAAAAACTATTGAATTAATAGATAATACCAAAAATTGGTTTTATGAAAAAACCAATAAATTTGATAAAACGTTGTTCAATTTATTTAAAAAAATAAAGAAAAAAAGCAAATTGCTAGTATCATAAATGAAAAAGTTGAACTCACCACCACTGGGGAAGAAATTAAAGTAATAATTTGAAATTATTTTGCCTAACTCTATGCCAATAAATTTGATAATCTAAGTGAAATGGATGAATATTTATGAAAATATAGGTTTCCTAGGTTAAATGAAGAGGAGATTAAATACCTAAACAAACCTATCTAAGAAAAAATTCAACACACAATAATTGAACTCCCCAAGAAAAAAATCTACAGGGCCTGATGGATTCACAAATGAATTCTACCAAACATTTAAGAAACAATTGGTTCCAATTCTATATAAACTCTTCATAAAAATATGGAAAGATGGAATTCTGAAACCAGTATGGTGCTGATACCTAAACCAGGAAGAGTTAAAACAGAGAAAGAAAATTATGCAACTATCTCCCTAATGAATATAGATGCAAAAATCTTAAATAAAATCTTAACAAAATGATTACAAGTTATCATTGGGATAATACATTAAAATCAAGTAGGATTTATCCCAGGAATGCAGGGTTGGTTCAATATTAGGAAAACTGTTAGTATAATCAATTATATCAACAACAAACCTTTCAGAAATTATATGATCTTATCAGTAGATGCTGAAAACGCCTTTGAAAAAAACCAGCATCCATTACTACTAAACACACTAGAGAGTGTAGGAATAAATGGAATGTTCCTTAGAATAATTAGCAGTATCTATCTGAAACTATCAGCAACCATTATATTCAATGGGGAGAGGCTAGAGGCATTCCCAATAAGATCAGGGGTGAAACAAGGGTGCCCATTATCACCACTACTATTAAATATTGTATTAGAAATGTTAGCTTCAGCAATTAGCGAAGAAAAAGAAATTGAAGGAATTACAATTGGGAAGGAAGAGACAAAACTCTCACTCTTTGCAGATGACATGATGGTCTACCTAGAGAATCCCAAGAAATCATCCAAAAAACTACTGGAAACAATTAGCAATTATAGCAAAATTGCAGGTTATAAAATAAACCCTCATAAATCCTCAATTTTTCCATATATGTCTAGTAAGAAACAGCAGGAAGACCTAGAAAGAGAAATTCCATTCAAAGTAACCTCAGACCGTATAAAATACCTGGGAGTCTATTTGCCAAGACAGACTCAGAAACTTTTTGAAAACAATTACAAAACACTTGTCACACAAATTAAATCAGATTTAAATAACTGGGTAAATATCAACTACTCATGGATAGGTAGATATAATATAATAAAAATGACAACTCTATCAAAACTAAACTAACAGTTTAATGCCATACCAATCAAAATTCCAAAAAACTTAGTTTAATGAATTAGAAAAAGTTGTAAGTAAGTTTATATGGAGAAATAAAAAGTCAAGAATTTCCAGGAATTTAATGAAAATAAGTGTAAAAGAAGGGGCCCTAGTCCTACGTGATCTAAAATTTTATTATAAATCATCAGTCATCAAAACTGTTTGTTGTTGGCCAAGAAAAAGAGTAGTGGACCAGTGGAATATGCTAGGTGCATTAGCAGGAAATGATTATAGTAATCTGTAGTTTGATAAATTCAAAGATTCTAGCTGTTGTGATAAAAACTCTCTCTTTAATAAAAACTGCTGGGAAAATTGGAAGTTAGTATAGAAGAAAGTTAAACTAGACTAACACCTCACACCCTTTACTAAGATGAGATCCAAATGATTACAGGATTTAGACATAAAAAACAATACTATATGCAAATTAGAAGATCAAAGACTAGTTTGCCTGTCAGATCTATGGAAAGTGGAGCAGTTTATGACTAAGGAAGAGTTGGAGAACATCACCAAAAACAAAATAGACTTTTTCAATTACAATAAATTAAAAAGCTTTTGCACAGATAAAGCCACTGTAACCAAGATCAAAAGAAATTTAGTAAATTTGGAAACTATCTTTACAACTAATGATTTTTGACAAAGGACTCATTTCTAAAATACACATTGAACCTTGTCATATTTTAAAAACAAAAAGCCTTACCCAATTGACAAATGGTCAAAGGATATGCAAAGTCAATTTATAGATGAGGAGGTCAAAGCAATCCATAACCACATGAAAAATTGCTTTAAATCATTAATTATTAGAGAAATGCAAATTAAAGCTTCCTTGAGATACCACTCAGACTGACCAATATGACTAGAAAGAATAATGATCATTGCTGGAATGATTGTGGGAAATCTGGAACACTATTACACTGTTGGTGGAGCAATTTGGAACTATGCCCAAAGGGCCACAAAAATGAGCATACCCTTTGACCCAGAAATACCACTACTGGGTCTGTACCCTGAAGAGGTAATGAAAAGGGCAAAATATCACTTGTGCAAAAATATTCATAACAGCCCTTTTTGTGGTAGTAAAGAACTGGAAATCAAGTTAATTTCCTGCAATTGGGGAATGGCTTATCAAAGTGTGGTATATGTATGTTATGGAACACTATTGTTCTATTAGAAATCAGGAGGGATGTTAATTATGGGAAGCCTGGAGGGATTTTCATGAATTGATGCTGATTGAGATGAGCAGAACCAGAAAAACACTGTGAAACCTAACAGCAACATGGTGTGATGCTCAACCTTGATGGACTCACTCATTCCAACAGTACTACAATCAGGGACAATTTTGGGCTATCAGTAATGGAGAATACCATCTGTATCCAGATAAAGAGCTGCAGAGTTTGAACAAAGTTCAAAAGATTATTCCCTTTAATTTAGGAATAAAAACAGATATCATATTGTCTGATCTTGTTATCTCTAAGACTTTGTTTCTTCCTTAATGATATGATTTCTCTCTCATCGCATTCAATTTAGATCAATGTACAACATTGAAAAAAAAAGTAAAGACTGACAGCTTTCTTTCTGTGGGGGCTGGGGATAGGGAAGTAAGATTGGGGGAAAAATTATAAAACTCAAAAACTCAAATAAAATCTTTAATAAAAAAAGGGATGTGAGAAACTTATGCCATGCCTTATTTTATGCCTTGCCTGACCTTCATTATCAGAGGTTCACTTTAGCAAAGTCATTTACATTATTGTGTCTTTTTTGTAATTTTTGATGATTTTGATGAATAGATGGGAGATATATTTTTTTAAGACCCTGTTAGTTAATGTCTTATTCCACTTAGACAAATGTTTTCTTTTTTTAAGTAACCAAGCAAAGATAAACACAATGCAAAATTATATTGCTTGCATCATTCAATAACTAGTGAGATTGTAAAGATATTGTGCTTTGTTCAATATCATTTGTGAAAGCTTATTTGTTTTTCATTGTGAAAATTTCACATCAATAACCTAAAATTCAAATGGAAACTTCTGGACAATATATTGACTTAGAGAACCACAAATTAACATTACAAGTGTATAATTATATTTTTACTTATTCTTTTAAAGATTTCCTAATTAAATTTTGTCTTGTTAAAAAGTAGTTTTTCAGGACTTGTAGGGCAGGGAAGGAGGAATGTTTGACACCTCTCTTCAGCTTATGATGGCTTGAGATCCTAAGTTGTCCAGTCAAAGCTAAAAATAGGTTAAATATTTTTAAATAATAAAATTTGGATTCAGATAGTTGGATAAAGTACATGGAGTGAAATAGGGCCTTTTTATTTAAAAAATACTTCAGACTCTCAACACTTATTTGTCTTATAAAATTAAATAAATGCTTATACAATAAAATAAAACTTTATATAAAAATAATAGCCTTGGCTATTATAACAAAAAGAGCAGTAGATTGGAATTGACCCAATTGCTGTAGTTTGACACTTCTGATCTAGAAAAAGTTTCATGTAACTTATAAGTAAATCACTGTAAATAATGAATTTCTATTATTTTCACTGGATCACTATTTCAGAACTTTATGAAAATATATCTAGTTTGAACTTCAATTTAAAAATAATAAAATTACCCAGCGCTCAGTACATTTTTCAAGGTCAACTCAGATCCTGCTGCTCCAGAGAAAGCATCCAGTACTCTCTACAGGATAGTCCTTGGAATTACTAAGCCAAGTGAACAAAACCTCTATGACTTCAAAAACAAACCTTTGATAGCCAGCCTCCTCAACAGAAGATCCTAGAAAAATGAAGAAAGGTCAGTAGAAAGGGGAACCAATGGGGAAATATTTAGAAGGAACAGTTTCCAACCCAGAGAGATATAGCATTTCTGAGGGGAATATGCATAGATCTCTAGCCCAGAAATAAATCATTAATATGTTTAAAGATCAATTGGAAAAAATCATTATACGTAATGAGGAAAGGCTAGAAGCATTCCTAATAATATCAGGGGTGAAAAGGAAGCCCATTGTCGCTACGACTCTCCAATATTGTGTTAGAAATGTTAGCTTCAGGAATAAGAGAAGAAAAAGAAGTTGAAGGAATTAGTTAGAAATGAGGAGGCAAAATTCTCACTCTTTGAAGATGACATAATGGTATACCTAGAGAATCCCAAAATATCCTCATAAAAACTATTAGAAACAATTAGCAACTTTGGCAAAGTAGGACATAAAATAAGCTCTCATAAATCCTAAACACATCTATATCTATATCTATCTATCTATCTATCTATCTATCTATATATGTGTATATATATAAATAAATAAATATGTATGTATACATATACATTTGTGTGTGTGTGTATATATATATATATATATATGTATATATATTACTAACAAGATACAGCAGAATGAGCTAGAAAGAGAAATCCCATTCAAAGTAACCTCAGACAATATGAAATACCTAGGAGTCCACCTGCCAAGGAAGACTCAACAACTTTTTGGAAACAATTATAAAACACTTCTCATACAAATAAAATCAAATGTAAATAACTGGGAAAACATCAACTCTTCATGGATAGGTCAAGTTACTATAATAAAAATGACAATTCAATCAAAATTATACTACTTGTCTAGTGCCCTAACAATCAAAATCCCCCCAAAATACTCTTATGAGTTAAAAAAAGTTGTGAGGAAATTTATAATGAGAAATAAAAAGTCAAGAATTTCCAGGGATTAAATGAAAAAAAAGTGCAAAAGTAGGTGGCTTAACCTTTGTAAATCTAAAACTATAATATAAATCATCAGTCATCAAAACTGTCTGACATTAGTTAAGAAAAGGAGTGATGAATCAGTGGAATAGACTAGGTGTAATGGCAGAAAATGATTATAATAATCTACTGTTTTATAAATCTAAGGAGTCCAGCTATTGGGATAAAAACTCTCTCTTTGATAAAAAAAAACTGTTGGGATAATTTGGAAGCTACTATGGAAGGAACTTGGATTATACGAACATCTCATACCCTATAACAAGATAAGATCAAAATGGATACAGGATCTAGACATAAAAACCAATATTATAAGCAATCTAGAAGATTACAGAGTAGTTTACCTGTCAGATCTATGGAAAGGGAATGGAGAACATCATTAAAAACAAACTAGATAATTTTGATTACATTACATTAATAGCTTTAGCACTGACAAACCACTATACAAACATCAAAAGAAATTTAATAAATATGGTAACAAATTTTACAACTAGTATTTCTGACAAAGGATGCGTTTCTCAAAGATGTAAAGAACTGAGTCAAATTTTCAAAAAAAGCAAGTCATTCCGCAATTGACAAATGGTCAAAGGATATGCAATGGAAATTATAGTTGAGGAAATCAAAGCCATCCATAGTCATATGAAAAATTGCTCTAAATCATTACTTACTAGAGAAATGCGAATTAAAACATCTCTGAGATACTACCTCACACCTGTCAGACTGGCCAATAGGAAAAGAAAGGACAGTGATCTATGTTTGAAGGGATGTGGGAAATTTGGGCCACTAATACATTGTTGGTGGAGCTGTGAACTCATCCAACCCTTCTGGAGAGCTATTTGAAATTATGCCCAAAGGGCAACAAAAATGTGCATATGCTTTGATCCACCAACACCACCACTGGGTCTGTACCCTGAAGAGATTATGAAAAAGGGTAAAAATATCACTTGTACAAAAATATTCATTGCAGCACTTTTTGTTGTGGCAAAGAATTGGAAATTAAGTGACTGTCCTTAAATTTGGGGAATGGCTTAATAAACTGTGGTATATGTATATCATGGAACACCATGCTTCTATTACAAACCAGGAGGGTTGTAAATTCAGGAAATCCTGGAAGGGTTTGCATGAACTGATGCTGAGTGAGAAGAGCAGGACCAGACAAACATTGCACATCCTAACAGCCTCAAGGGGGTGATGACCAAACTTTACGGGGACAATTTTGGGCTACCTGCAATGGAAAATACCATCTGCATTCAGAGAGAGTATTGTGGACTTTGAAGAAAGACCAAAGACTAAAATAAAAACAATTATCTTGTTATGTAATTTTGCTATCTCTGATAATTTATTTTTCTTCCTTGAGGATATGATTTCTCTCTCATCACATTCAACTGAGATCAATGTATACCATGGAAACAATGTGAAGACTAATAGAATGCCTTCTGTGTGGGGTTGGGGGAGGGAAGCAAGAATGGGGGAAAACTGTAAAACTCAAAGTAAATAAAATCTTTCTAAAAATGAATTACTAAAATTAGATCCCCAATGTGTTATTTATTTTATAGGTAAATCAAATATGAATTTGTGTTAAAAGAAATTAGAAGACAAATAACCCAAATGCTGCGTGGAAATTGGGGCAATAATATATCCTAAGGAGAATTCTAACTACCACATGAAGGAGGTTTTGAAGGTCTAATCAATTCCCCAATTTATAAAATTATTTTTTTCATTTTTTTAATGTTCACCTTTACTAATTCTATGACCTTGTTTAAGAAATCATTTTTGGAAAAATTAGTGGTCACCTGGAAAAAAAATTATATTACAATAACTATAGAATTAGTGGAGTTTGGGGTTTTGCTTCAATAGTTTTAAATATAATAGATCATTTTAATAAATTTCATCACACAAAGAGGATCAGCTACATTATCCTATTATCAGTTATATGACTCAATATTTTGCCCCCTTTCAAACTGTTTTGATAAATCTACTGGAGATCATGCTTCCTATTTGTTTTTTTCACAGATGTAGCATAGTCTGCAATAATTTATAATCCAAATAGACAATACTATAACTATGCATGTAATGTAGGAGGCAGAGTTTGAGTAAGAACATATAAATCATAATCCATGTCTACATTGAATGTTTAGTAAATGAAGACTTAAAAAGGAAATCAATTTTGTTTCACAAATTTTTCCCATAAGTAAATTAGTTCTAGACACAATAAAATCCATGATATTTTTTAAACTAAAAGCAAAAAGGTTATTATAAAACTGAAAATAACAGGCAATCCTACCCAAAATAATAGTTGGTACCGATTTTGCTAAAAAGTTGTGTTCAATACTAGTTATTTTTTAATCACTAGGAAGACATGATCTCAATTTCCACATCTGGTACATGTGACTAGTTAAACCTTGTAAAAGTCCAGTAAGGTCGTGGTGTTCTAAAAAACTTCCTAGAACTATATTAGTTGATTAAAATATTGGTATAGGGATGATTGCCTTATTGGAAGTTCCCCTCTACCAATGAAATAAATTGAACCTCTCTCTTTCCCTCCAGTTTGCATCTCCTAATCCACCTCTTTCAATTCCTTGGAACAAAAACATCCTTCCAAAATATATTCATCCCTTTTAATCTTTATCCCTGCTGTTCAATTAAGCCCTGATACCACCTCCCTAAGTAGCCTCTCCTCTCTGACTGGAGGGCTGGAAAGTGGAGTATCAAATTCCTTTCAGTGTCTTCCTTTATAAATTACAGATCTTGTACTTAGAGCTCATTTCAATTTCCATGTGCTGATTTCAAGTCCCTGGAACATTCCCTCCCTCTCCCCCATCCCTCTGCACTGACCATACTTTCCTTTTCTAGTCTCCCTTTGTGAACTGCCAGAGCCTTGAGGATAATGATTATCTTTTTTCGTACTTGTGTGCCCAGCACTTAACAAGGCATTTAAGTGCAGTAGCTTGAGCACTGGCCTTAGAATCAGGAGGATGTAAGTTTGAATCCAGCCTCTGATACTTATTAGCTGTGTGACTGGGCAAGTCACTTAACCCTGATTCCCTCAGATCCAGGGTCATCTTCAGTCATCCAGAACCACTGGACCCAGAATGCTCAGAAGGAGAAAGTGAGGCTGATTATTTAGCCCCATCTCCCACCTCATTTAAATACAATTCATGTGCTTGCCAATGCATCATCTCCCTGATGTTATGGTACTGTTTCGAAATGAAAGACAAATATTATTATAACATAATGGAAGATATTTTGAGATGAGGAACTGGGGACATACATTTATCAGAGTCCTTGACCACTATTTAGCAAACATAGAATAAAATTTATTTCTGAGATGCTAAGATTGGTAAGCAAAACTCACAGTGAGCAAAAATGATAGGTATTTCTGAAAGAGGGTTCCAGTAACTGTAATAGGAAATCCAGTTAAAGAGATTGGTTTGAATTTGAAGGCATTAACTATTTAAGTAGGGATATCTCTAACCATCCTTGTCATGAGAAAGAAGAAATAACTTATCCAAGGGTTTTAGCTCAAAAAGAAATGCACAGCTCTGTGTTCATTGGAGAGGAAGCCTGTCAACATCTGATAGAACCATAGTACATCAAACCTGTGACATCTGGCTATGAATTGTAAGATGATAATTTTTGTTATAAAATATTCATTAGTAATTGTCTAGTGACTGATATATCCTTTATAATTACTTGTTTTTCCATCTCACTTTCATATCAATTCTAAATGCTTTTAAGTCAAGAATCATATTTTGATATAACACTGTAAGGAGGAAAAAAATTAACAAACATGGACAAAAAAACAGAAAAAGAGATATAGAAAATAGCAGACAGAGAGAATGAGAGAGAATATAGTTTGTTTTGGGGGGATTTCATTTTTGTTTATTTCCTAGAAAGCAGGAATTTAAGACATCATTGGATTAGAATTTGTTAAAAAAAAGTCTAATTTATCTTAAAAGTTTTAATTCTAAGAAATATGAACACCTTGCATTCATGCCTAGCCTATATTCTTCCCTTCCATATCAAAATAAAATAAATTAATGTGAAGGTTATAATTTATCATGGGAAATATTAAATATTAAAACATCCAAATGTATTGAAGGAGCTGGCAGGGTTGTCCCTTAGCACATCTGGTAGAGTTGTTAATGTGAAGATGAGACATTGACATGAATGAGCTCGCTGTTACTCAAGCTTCTCATAATCTACATAAGTCAACAGGAGGTTCTGTCAAGCCCACCAGTGTCTTTGACCTCAATAGAGGCATTCAGGGAAAAAAGAATTTCAGAATCAGCCATTCTTAATGCTTTTCTCATGTACTTCAGTCCCAAGTACTCATTTATATAATATCATGTAGATGGAGAAGTACCGATAAAGTAATGGTGGGCTTCTCGTATCTGCTTATGTTATTATACATTATCCAAAAATAAATAAAAACAAATATTTCTCACATTTTTCCCCTAAGTGATTCAAACAGCTCTTTCATTAATAAGTTCCCACTTCTAAAATCAGCAAATTTTATTCATGTTATTCCTCACAAATTTCTCATATTACTTTTTCTTTAAAATGTTTTGTGGTCTGCAACTGAGATTTTGCCTGCTTATTCATGATTGTGATTATCTATGAGCAAAAAAATTCATGTTCTAAGGATATCTCTTTTCATGATTTATTTTTTCTTCTTTCTTTTATTTTGTATTTTGCAAGACAATGGCATTAAGTGGTTTTCCCAACTTCACACATCTAATAAGTATCAAGTGTCTGAATTTGAACTCAGGTCTTCCTGACTTCAAGGTCAGAGCTCTATCCACTCCTCCATCTACCTACCACTGATTTATTTTTAGAGAACAAGTTAATGATTTTTTTTCCAAATGGAATTCTGCTTTAAGTTTATACAACTGGAAACAAAAGGCAACCAAAATACACATATGCAAAATACGTACATATTTACATACATACATACATACAAGAGCTAGAAAGGATATTTACATGCATATGAAAATTAATGGGCATAGTATCAGAGGGATGTCAAGATGTCTCAGATAGATGACATTTACAACTAAAGTTCCTGTTCCCAAGGATCCTCATTCCCTTCATTTAAACACATCGGTGTTAAGAGATTTGTTCAACTTCATACAATGGAAAACTATCCTAATTCAGTTTCCACTATACTGAAACACATTGCTTTTCATTGCTTTCTTTGCGCTACCATTTCTATAAAATTTAAACAAAAGTCATCCTAGAAAAACAATAATAAAAAGAAGTTACTGGAAACTCCTATAGATAGAGGATTAAATCTTTTGGCATTATGTGTCAATATGTATAGTGCTTTTCTTTTTTGATGGCTACTTTAATCCAACCTTCCTAAAATGTCAAAGATTGTGCCTCTTCTGTTGACAGTTGTCAGTTGCAAAGGGTAATATCTCCCAGACCAAAGAGGAAACATAAGACCCACTAAAATCTTACACAGAAACTTCAAGATGGTACTTTGCCATATGACAATGTTTGAAGAGGGATCATTTGGAGGTTCTTCAAAATTTTTATTTTATTAGGAAAAAATTTGTCTTCTATGCATTCATTTTGCTGTGTCTTTCCTTGAACTCATAGTATTTTAATATCTTTTCAAAATTCAATGTTTTCCAAAGATTATAATGTGACCAAATATGAGAACTACAAAGGATATTCACAATCATTTAATGCAATCTTTGGATTTTAAATATGAAGAAACTGAATCCTATAGAGGTTAGAAATTTGGCCAAAATAACAGAAATGATAAATGACTGAATCATGATTAAAATTCACTGACTTCAAATTCAGTTTATTTCACTACCTCTCTCTTTGTTCCCTGAAATAGTCCAGAAGATATTTATGTGCGTGTATGTCTATATATTTTTATGTATATATTTTTTTCTTTGGTTCTTTTTTGTCTCCTCCAAAATAGTCACAGTCCAAAGCAACTAGCCAAAGATTTTGGTTCAGCTCTGCATTTCCAAAAGTTTTTAAATCTAACTCAGCTAAATGAAAGACATTTGTTTCTTCAGTTAGAATTGTAGATGGATATATTGATCACAAGGTTTCTTTCTTGGTGAAATTAGGATGAAAGAGTATTGGTAGAATAATGTCATCACATATGTGTTATTTACATTGACATTTATCTTTTTCTTATGATTCTGGAATCTACACTCCATCATGTTTTGAAATGTGTTTTGAAATGTTTATTTTTTTCCCTAGATGTACTTCCACATCCCCACTTTCTATTTTAAAGGTACATTTCTTTTGATATCCTCTTTAACCTGTGTTCCTAAGTTAATTTGTTTCATTTGTATTATTTTTCTTGCCATATTCACATCATCCACATACCTCATTAGCATGTTGTGATTCCTTTTTATATAGATTAAAAGGTCAACTTACTTCCTTACTGGCTTTATGAAAGTAAATGTTATGTAAAATGTTGTGAGTGGATTGAATATATTCTTGTTCTAATTTCAATTGTATTGTCTGCAAATGTGGGTTGTCTACTCCCACTATTTGAAAAATGTTTTGTACATGCTAGGTGATTACTTAATATTTGTCAAACTGAAGAAAATTTAAATAGTTTTATAGATCTGAGTTCATAAAATCTCATTTATGTGATCTTATTTATCTCACTATTTAGAATAATTCAAAGTATTGACCTGCACATTAAAAACAAAACAAATCACTCACTTTAACATTTTCAGACATACATCTTTAATTTGTATGTGTTACAGATTTCAGCTAATCTAGGTTCTCACAAAAAATAGTAAAATAGTACAAACATACCTCATAGAAATTGAAGGTCTGGTTCTGTTAAAGGAAAAAACTTAGGCCCCCAAAAGGACCCTAAATGAATCAGAAAATGATTCCAGATATTAAAATAAAACCTGGAAGAAAAGAGATAGAATTCCAAGTTACTTAAAATTGCAATAGAAAAGAGTGAGATAATTTAGGTTTTAGAGGCTTTCAGGTGGGAACTTGGTGATTAAGGGAGAAGATATCTGTAAACACAATAAACCAGGTAGGGTAGTTAGAAAGAGTTCTGAGAAGGTCTTGATTTTACAGTTGCTGTTTAATGTTGCCTTTGAGTTGGTCAAGGTTGTCTTTCTGGTTTCTTGTTGATTAGGCAGCTAAATCTGGCTAGAGTTCATTCTTAATGGATTATTGGTATGTCAAGCCTGTCTTTCTGACTGGCTACTTGTTATATAACTCTGATAAGTAATTATAATCATAAATCCCATGTTAACATTTACAAATCACAAGAAGAAAGCAAACATCATAAAAAATCAGGTCATACAATATTTGATTTCCCAATAGATACAAGAGTTTGCTTTATACTATGCAGTATTCTTCTAAGTTTTCAATAGCATATTGACTAAAATATGCATATAACTTAATTTTAAAAATACTTTATTGCTTAAAATATATATGGTAGCCATCATTTGAGCCTTAAGAAAGCTGTAATATTTTTGATCCTTAGGGTACTACCTTGATGTTGATGACTCCTCACTATTCAAGGTGGAGGTTGCTAGAGGTGGCAGTGACTATGGCATTTTCTTAAAATAAGACAACAATGAAGTTTTTGCTACATCAATTTTTCATTGCATTTGAACACTTAAAAGTGTTTATTTCTTCATCTGTATGTGTATGTGTGATTGAATCCTTTAGTGGTCTGTTGAAATATATATTATATATATCAGGTATATATATATGTATATATATATATATATATATAATTTAATATTATTTTAGGTGAATAGAAGAAAATACATAGGATCACAATAAAAACAAATAATATTGAAACATTGTTCCTTATAGATACTAAAATCCAGCTTTAGAATTTTTTATTGTTATATGATCATGAACAAGTCACTTAATCTCTGAATTGAGAGAGACAGACAGAGACAGAGAGTACAGAGGATATCTATATGGATATTTAATTATCACCTCATGGGTATTTAATAAGAGCTTATTATTGAATTAATTGCTTCTTGAAATGCTATGAGAGTACTTTACCTCTATTTCTATGAAATGGTCACAGTTCTCAGGACCTGCTTAGGTATAAAAATTTTAGTTTTGCCTCCCATTTAAAAGATGTTATTCCTTGGCTTATCTGTAATGTCTGTTGCCTCTCCTACCCACCTACCAATATTGATTGCTTTTCATTGGTTATCAATGTACATCAGAAAGAGTTCCCTGGACAAAAAGGGGCCTGAGATATATGTTTAGATACATTATATACACATATGTGATATATAGATATATATATATGTATATATATATATACACAAACAAATAAGGTTGAAGCTCAGCTTTAAATTGAAACATATTATGCATGTATATATGTATATATGTGTGTGTGTGTATATCTATCTATCTATCTATATATATATATATATATATATATATATATATGCCTGTACATACATCACACCTACATGAGATCACTATTTCTTCTAATAAATTTTTCTGTTCTTCCATTTGTTAGGCACAAATCACTTCTTGAAATTTGAATTACTGACTTTTTGAAACAATTAGAATGCAAATTGTACTAAGACTTTTCTTTTCAAATTGTATAATTATAAAACAAATCATGTAGCTTCTGGAGCTGTTCTGGAAAAATTCCCTCTTTTATGAGACATTTATTAATTACATTAAGACATGCCAAATCTGATTAAATTAAAAAATGTTATTTAAACCATGTTATTTGCAGGATCTCAATTGAGTGTCAGTCAGTCCAAGTTCAAGAAGAAAAATGTATCCAATGTGGATGGATTATTTAATTGTAAACCCTTATTATAGTTAGTGATTCCAGTTTGAGTGAAGATGAGCTCACTTTTAAGCTAATAATTTGCTTTTACAGAGAAAGATTTACTGTAAGTAAAATACTTCCAATATCTGAAGGAAGAAGAAAGAACATATTTTGGGGAACACAGAACCAGTTTCCCCTATAAGTTTTACAAGGTCCTGGGAAGTACAAATATGCCTTAGAAAATTATTTAGTTCTCTAAGCATTTGCCACAGTTGACTGGGGTATACAAGAGCAAAATCCTTAACCTCAGGTAAATGAACAACCCTTTTCAAATTATACAAAATATGTTTATTTATTTAAGTTTCATAGTCATATTATTTAACCACCATTAACTTGCAAATATAGCCAGATACCCCCTTGTTTTGCACATACAATTTTAAAAAGAAAAAATATATTATTATCAACTTTGTTGAACCTCTGAAGTATAATAGTACCAAGTCCCTACAATGAATATCTAGTCCCTACAATGGACTGATTACTATGTATAATGGGGATCCAGTATTCAGTAGGCTTCTTACTTTTGTTCTTTCCCACATGCAAAGTCAGATGGAGTGTAAGCATCAACCCTGCTCCTCTTGAAGCATATATCCCAATCATTGAAACTTACTTAAGTTCCAGCAGATGGAATCACAAGAATGATCAAACAAAACAGATATTCAGAGGTGGCACATACCATCTTGTAGACTGTCACTTGTCAGTAGAAAGTAAAACATTTAATGTACTTTTTTCACAAATTTATTTATTTATTGTGCATTTCATGACTATGAAACATTATAATGAGAGAAAATACATATTTGGAATCCACTTATGTTTGTTTATTTCAAGTCTTCTGTTTTGCCAGTATAAATATTTTTGTATTATTTGTTTTTCCCCCTTTGAACAGAAATAATGCCCCCCTTTCCTCTTGTGTCAAATAAGATCTCTCAGAAGAAAAATGAATGCTCAAAGGAGTAAATAATCCTTTTAGGATTTGGGACTCTGTATTGTGAACTGACTAAGGCATTCTTACCAGAAGACTCTAATACCCAGAAAATATCTTTCACTCCTTGCTGAGGAATGGTTTGGAGAGCTACTGTTACTATGAATACTTCATTTTAACAAGTTGTGTGATTTCTGCAATAATACATTGTAATACTTTTAGGGAGTGAAATACATAAAATGTGTTGATTTTTTTTGCTTTATTCTTTAAAAAATGATTATTTAATAACTCACAAATTAATAAAAGTCATGGTCAGTAAAACACTTTTCACATAAGTATTGATGTCCCATTAATTAGATGAAGAAATTTAGGCTGTGGAAGACTAGGTGACATTTTCTTTGCTATAAACCAAAGATTTGAGGTTACATCTCAACACAGAATAATTTGAGGATTAAACACGGAGAACATAGCATAATCCCCCATATTATACAAGTGATATGCTTAAACCAAAGAAAAGTTGTATAAATTGCCCAAGGTGACAGCAGCATAGTTGAATCCAGACATTCTGACTCCTAAACCATTATATTTCCCCTAATATCATAAATTCTCTTTGTTCTAGACTACAATGCTCTTGATTTGTAACTATTCCTTTGTATGGATAAACTTTGATTGATTTTGAAATCCATCTTTGTATATAATTTAAAAGACTTGAATTAGCCATGTTGGCATATAGAAGGGAGTTAATAATATTTCATAATTAGAAAAGTCAAATGATACATGAGTTACAAAAAAATGAGTTGTTGCTATTTCATCTATAGAATAAATATGGCCTGACTTAGAAAGAATCCATTGGAAAAATACAAAGATCTTTTAACTAGGACTAGGGGTAATGACATCCATCAGAGACTATTGTCCATTACTCACAAGGTCTCTGTATTTTTTGGAGTTTAGATTGCTTGATGCCTTCCTATTCAACCTTTGTGTGAGCTTTAAATAATTATTTCCTTTGCTTAAGTTTCCTTACTTGTGTAATGAGGAGTAGGGCTAGATAAACTGTAAGGTCTTTTCAAGTTTTAAAATTCTCTTTATTTTTCAGTTGAGCTTCCATTTTATCCTATCAACCTGTAGCACTTTAAAAAATACTGAGATAAAAAGGTGCAAGATTATTTTGGTCCTCTCGGAAATCAGAGCTTCACACATCTGACAACACTTTAATCAGGACACTATTTCCATTTTTAGTTTGGCAGTTAATTTGCTAGTGTTGTGAAGGAAAGTAGTGTTAGAAATTATCCATTCTGATGTTTGTTTCAGGTCTGTATAAGGCTTTATCTAGAATTCCCAAATGCAGTAGATTACTGCCCCTTGTACATCCATCTGTCTAATGACATCCTACTAGGAAAGTTGCCTCGAATTTGGCTCAAATTCCAGAAACTTGATGGGAGCAGTTTCAGGAAGTTCAAAATCTAAAGATAGCATTTTGCTGTCTTCATTATAAAACAAGGGGCCAAAGAAAATTTTATCTGAAGATCATAGACCAATAAAGCAGGGGAGTCTGATGCTGACAAATATGAAAAATATAGTTATGGACATGCAAGAGATGGGTAGAGAAAAAAAAGTCTCATAGCTTAAACACTTGCCTTTTATATATCACTTATCAAAATATAACTCCAATGAAGGAGGGTCTTTCTGTAATAATAAAGTTAGGAAAGTTAATTAAAAGGATAAAGAACAATTCTCCAACCTCCTTTTAAATTAGGTTTTGTTTTGATTCAAAATCATTTTCACCAAATCCAAAGAGGAATTTTGAAATGCCTATCCCCTGTGAGATAGTTGTATGCATATCCAACCAGCCTTTTCAACTGAAGAGAAAAACCTCAATCCTAGCCTGATGGGCAAAGTATTGTTATCTGGGTTAACTTTCCACTAATTAGTACAATTCCCAGCACATGAATTTCATAAATGTTTATTACTTGATTGCTTGGATTTGGAGACCTTTGTTTAATGAAGACCAGCTTTCTGTCATCTAAGAGAGGTTCTAACCTCTTTGATGATAGCCTGGGAAATAAAAACACCTAGTTTCTAATGTATATGGAGTCACTGATCAGTGTCCCCTTCTCTCTTGTATTTTCTTTTCCTCCTTACTTATACTACAACTCCTCAATGAGAAACTTTTGGTACTGCTAGATATGTATAACATCTCATATGTCACTTGGCTTCATTACTTTGGGAATTCTTTAATTTTTCCACTATGCCCCAGGAAATTTATTATTGGGCAAACCTCATCATCTTGCAAGATCCCATCAGCATTGGGCCTGATATCTCATCAACACCATCAGTCTTTCTGATTGGAGGATAGAGCACAAACTCCAAAGATTTTATTTTAGAGGGAGCTCATCTCAGATTATTTCATTTCACCCTTGACTGCACTACTTTGTTATTTTACTGACTTTTCCACTCTCCCTCAGTGACAAGTACCTATTATAACCTCTCCTCCATCTTCAACTCTTTTTATGTGTTGTCTCCTCTCCTTGGATTGTTAGTTCCTTGTACAAAAAGACTGTCCTTTTCTTTGTGTTATTTGTATCCTGAGGTCTTAGCCCAGTGACTGCACATAATGGTAAATGTTTATTGACTAACCTAATAGAGATTAGTGTGAGGTAGGTGGATGGAGAATTAACCTTTTTAATTTTTTATGTTAGGTATTACCCTAGTTTAAATTCTTTTACAAACTAATTGGGAAAGCACCATAGTAATATCTAACCCTAATTTGGACAGTCTAAATTAGACAGTCATCTGCAAAAAAAGGCTTACACCTCTAGCCTACCAAATGCAAAATAAGACTGATGGAAGCAGAAAAACAGATAATACTATGTTAACTGGGCATGGCAACTCATGGCAACTCTATCTAACATAGTTTCGGTGTGTTCTTACATAAAATTGCTTGCATTGCTTTAATCACTAAATGGGCATTTCCTCAGTGAAACTGAATTCTGTTACTTGCAAAGGTCAGGTCTCACACTGCACCCAGGCCTTCTTCATTCATCCTGAACCATTTCTTGTTACTAGACTAGGTGATTCTGGAGGAGAAAATGAGATCTCTGACTTTGCACACCCCTTCCTCATTCAAATCCAATTCACTAACATGTCATGACATCACCTCCTTTATGTCATGGTTCTCTTTAAGAACAAGGACAAACACCATATAATTGGTCCTAACCATTAAATGATAGAACTAAGATAAAATGATATGTCTGATGAATCAATAGATTCACATAAAATTTACAACTTTCTATTTTTGTTTGTAACTCATCAAATTACAGAACCAAGATTATTCTGTATGGTAAAAGCCAAGTTGTAGCTTAAATTGATAGAGATTAACTGTTATTCATTATATTTATGTTCTGAATTTTTCTATTCAAAGTAAAGGTTCTTTGGGGCAGATTCCAGATGGCAGTGTGGAGGCAGGAATTTCCAGAAGCTCTTCCCCATAATACTCCAAATGCTTTAAAATTATTACACTAGTTGATTTCTAGAGTGGCAGAACCCACAGAAAGACAGTGTGAAACAATTTTCTGGTTTAAGACATCTGGAAAATTCCATGGTAAAGATATATTCCACTGGGATTCAAAAGTTATGCCATGTTTGAACAGTTCTTGAGACACCTGGGTCCCTGAGGGTACCTGGGTCCATTCCAGAGGGAGCAGTTTCCAGACCTCTCAGCCCATGGATCAGCAAGGACAACTTTGAAGGTCAGTGAGAATACCAATGCCACATCAGAGTGAGCTTGGAGTCCAAGTCAATACTAGCCTCATCTAAGACTCAAAGCAGCCCCCTACCCTGGAGGGGACATCAAAATAAAAAAAAAGTTCAAAATGAAGAGTAGAATATCTTAAAAAGCAGAATTAGACATATGGAAAAGGAGATTAAAAAACTCCCTGAAGAAAAAAAACCTTCAAATGTAGAATGAAGCTAAGGGAAGCTGATGACTGTTAGAAATCAAGAAATGAAGAAACAATAAAACAAAACTAAAATATGAAAACTAGAAGAGAATGTGAAATATTTCATTGGAAAAACAAGGGATCTTGAAAACACATCCAGGAGAGATAATTTAAAATAGAAGCTGATGACTTTCTGAGAAATCAAGAAACAATAAAACAAAACCAAAAGAATGAAACATAGAAGACAAAATGTGAAATAATTCATCAAAAAAAATAAGTGATCTCACAAACACATCCAGAAAAAGATAATTTAAAAATTATTGTACTAACAGAATGTCATGACCAGGAAAAGAATCTAGACCTCGCTTTTAAAGAAATTCTCTGGGAAAATTATCTTTATATCCTAGAAGCAGAGGGTAAATTAGAAATTGAGGTAATCAATCTACCGTCACCTGAAAGAGATCCCATAAAAACTCCCAGGAATTTAAATGGCAAATTTCAGAATTCTCAGGTCAAAGATAAAATATTGTAAGCAGCCAGAAAGAAATAATTCATTTATCATGGCACTAAAGTCAGGAATACCGAGAATCTAGCAATGTCTACATTAAGGGCTCATAGGGCATGCAATTTGATATTCTAGAATGCAAAAGAACTTGGATTACAACCAAAAATCAATACCCAGAAAAACTGAGCAAACTCTTTCAGGAAAAGATTCACATTTCAAACTTCCCTATTGAAATGACCAGAGCTGAACAGAAAGTTTGATCTTCAAGTGCAAAACTCGGGTGAAACATAGAGAGGGTGGATGGGAAGGGCAAATTGTGAGGCATTTGATGATGTTGAACTGTGTGTATTCCTGTATAGGATGAATGGATTTGAATGTGACTGAATACACATTTTTTTACTCATATAAACCTCATTTATTAGAGCAGTTAGAAGGAGTACATATAGACAAGGCATAGGAGGGAGCTGACAGTAAATAAGTATATTGTAAAGATGGAATCAATGGGCAAAAAAAAGGAATGTACTGGGAGAAATGGAAAGGGGAGGTAGAATGGGGCTAAGATATTTCACAAAAAAGAGTCAGGAAATAGCTTTTGCAGTGGAGTGGAAGAGAGGAAGGTGAGGGGGAATAAATGAGCCTTCATTCTCATCATTAGTGGCTCAAAGAGTAAACAACATAAACACTCAATAGGGCATTGAAATCTCTCCTACCCTCAGATTAAACAAATGTGAGAAAGGGGACAGGGTGAGGGGAGGAGGGTGTAGTTGTTAGAAGAGAGGGAAGATCATGGGAGAGGTTAGTCAGAAACAATACACTTTTGAGGAGGAAAAGCATGAAAAGAGAGAGAGAGAATAAAATAAATGGAAGTGGAGATGAATAGAATGAAGAAAAATACAGTTAACAATAGCAACTGTAGGAAAATAAATTATTGAAGTTCTGGTGGCTTTATGAAAAAGAATGCAAGACATCCCAGAGACAGAGGCAGTAGTAACTGAACACAGACTAAATTACAATTTTTTTCCTTTCACTTTACTTTTCTTGAAGTTTCTCTATATTTTTTTGTGGGAAGAGGGATTATGTTTACTTTTTAAAACAAAATTATTGTAGTAATGTGAAAATAAATAAATAGTCTTTGAAAAATAAAGGGGCTTTATAGATACTACCAAATAAGGGTGCTCTATAAATACTCATAATATTTCCAATATAAATAATACTAAAAAAGAATATATGACCTATATGACCTTGATTCCTTTTCATTACCTTCTAACTGTTCACTTGCTTCCTTCCCTGAAAAATCTAAATCACAGAACTAACTTTGCTCCTGACAGATATACATAATAAAGGCAAAAATGTGAATAAAGTGTTCATAGATAAGTGACATTGACTCCTCAAGTTTATTTTTTCTTGATATCAGTTTCATTTGTATTTCAGGCTAGGACAAAATGATAACAATATTTGCTTTATTTTATTTTATATTTTCTTTAATTTTTGCATGTCAGTGGGGTTAAGTGACTTGCTAAGGTCTCACAGCTAGGTAAATATAAAGTGTCTGAAATTGGATTAGAACTAGGTTTTCCTGACTCTAAGGCTAGCGCTCTATCCACTGTATCATCCAGGTGCCTCCAAAGCTATGATTTAATGTAGTGCATACCATGAGTCAGGCATTGTAAGAATTGCTTCAAAATTACTTTTTCATGTGATCCTCCAAACAACCTTAGGAGGTTTACTCAGTTTGCAGATGAGAAAAATTGAGACAAAAGTAGTTTAAGTGATTTACCTAGAACCCCACAGTTAGAGCTCTACACCTAGGATTTTAGCAATTCATAACTCTAAGTTCACAGATTTCAGCCAGAGAAATTTTAATCTACTCCAGTGCCACAAAAAAGAGAAAGACCTACCTAATTCTCCAATTATCTCAATATAAGTTTTTGTTATTGGGATAGAGTACCTCTGACTAAAGAGCTTTCAGTCTGCCTTTATCTAGAGATTCACTGAAAAGTATTCAATAGCAATTAAGAGAAAATGATTTGTGCCACATTGGTGGGAGTGGTGACTGCTACTTTCATAGTTAAACTTGTCATTGTACGGAATATGGCAAAAAGACAAGGGTTATTGCACAGGTGCACTAAAAAGGCAAAGTATGTGAAATAGGTATGCATTTCCTCACTCTTCTCTCTTGGTTTTTCCTTGTATAAAAGACAAGATATGGGTGGCTAGGCAGTGCAGTGGATAGAGCATTGGCCTTGGAGTCAGGAGTATGTGAGTTTGGCCTCAGACACTTAATAATTACCTAGCTGTGTGGCCTTGGACAAGCCACTTAACCCTATTATCTTGCAAACACCTAAAAAATACAGGATAAATTCTGGCACAGTAAACTTTAATAAAGATAGGGATATGACTGGTTGACCTTGACTTCTTAAACTAATCTTTCCTTAAAAACTAGAATAAAGCACTAAAATAATAGGGGATTATTCTCTATGGGTATTCTCTATGGGTTATTCTCTATGGGTATTCTAATAGGTAAATTCCTATTTACCTATAAGAAAATTTGGGATTAGATAACATCACTACTTCACTTTGTTTACTGTGAAAATTTGCTTAGTAAACCAGAGAAGGTATCAGAAAGATTCAATACTGAATTAAACCCTGGTCTAAATTAAATACAAGATGCTTGCATTCTTTGCATATATTTATTAGCTGAATGTTGATCATGAATAAATAGTTTTCAACTAATTCCTCTCTGAGTGAAGTCCTAGCTACTATTCCAGAAATGTTCCAGAAATAAAAAACAGGAAACATTTGCCAGTGGTGAGTCTGTAGCCCCCAGCCTCCAGAAGCTGTCTCTGAGCCATGGAGCAACATCGGACACAATATCATCTGACCCCAGTAGAGCAATAACTAGCAAGATTACCCTGCCAAGTAGACACTAGGATACTAAAGTAGTAAGGCAGATCTGACAGTAGGTGCCCAAAAAGTTCCAATGGAGTCTAATGTAAGTGCACAGTCATCAGGAATTGTCTAGTGTGGGCAATATATTAATATCACCACATTCATTGGTGTGCAACTTTTTATGTGTGTGTCTTGTTTGTTCTTCTTCCCTAAAGGTTAGCCCTTCATGGTCACGATTTCTAACTGCCTTTAAAAGCTATATCTAACAGTAGTTCATTGTTCGGTGTAGCAATTTGGGCATAGGAAAACCTCATTGTTTCCTTTTTTTTCAATTATCTCAAAAACATATTTTTTTAATATTAAACTGCAGTATAATGCAACACTCATTTCTTACAACCAGGGAACTCTGATTGACACTTGAAAAGGTATAAACTGCAAAATGGCACAAGCCCTAACCTTAAAGAATTTATAGTTTAGAAATAGAATGAGACGTAACAGACAAGTGTATTGTTGACCAGTGTAGTGCTGTAGTTACTTACCATATCTTTATTGATAGGAACTGAGATGCTGATACTGTATGTTAGAAATGAAAAAAGAAAGTATTTTAGTAAGTTTGGAAATAGAACTAATGAATTTAAAATATTAGGAGCAGTCTATGCAAATGTCCAAAATTTGTAGACTATAAAGCAAAATCATGGAATAGCTAATATTAAAGTTGACTGGGATTGCAGAATATTTGTGGAGTAAGCATCTAAAGATAGGTTGATCTTAGCATTGGTATGTTAGTCAGTTGTTGACCATTCACATTTCAGTCTAAGGAAAGAGCTGCTGTTCAGTCATGTTTAACTTTTCATAACCTCATTGGGGAATTACCTTGGCAATGATATTGGAGTGACTTGCTATTTTGTTCTCTAGCTATTTTGACACATGAGGAAACTGAGGCAAACAAGGATAAGTAACATACCCAGAATTAGAAACTAATTATCCTGTATGAGCTTTAGTTTCATTATCTTTAAAATAAGGAGGAATTAAAATGAATTAATTAAGCTCTAAAATCTCTTCTAACACTACATCCATAATCTGTGAAGCTTCTTTTCTTTCCCTTCTAAGCTATTATCAGACTTAATGGAGGTTACAAATAATAATTGCATAGGATGATAAGGTTGGCATGCATCATGATTTCTACAGTTAGAGGGAATAGTTATCTCCCTCTGAGTACGAAGCCATTAAAACATCAGAGTAAGTATAAATATGAGTTATTATAAGTACTCAAATAAAATCCATGATTTTCCATCTCCAAATTTTTGCAAATTAAGTTCACAAATTCTTTGTCAAATTTCTCTGTCAATGAAAACCTTTCAAAGGACAATTTAAATCCAATCAATACCAGCTCTGAAGTATTTCTGACATGCATAGCTTTTACTTTACTTTGACTTTTTGGTTCTTTCTATCAATTGCAATATTTGAGGTTTAATCTCATGACATCTCATTTTTGATTTATTATGATAGTTTATCAGTTTTTTTCTTTCACTTCTAGTTTTTCCTATACTCCAAAGTAGACTGTATACCAAGGAAGAGTTCTGATCATGCTGCTCAAAATCTTCAATGTATATTTATAGTAGCTCATCTTAAGTTCAAAAATTTTAGAGGCCTAATTTGACCTCCCATACTTGCTCTTACAAGTCTTGTCTCAATTCTTATTTAACCTCTTTGTCTTATGCTTCTTCAGATTATTTTATGTACTCCCCAATACTTTCATACTAGACTATTAAATATTATTACTTTTACTATCTTTCTTAAACAATTTGTTTGAGGAAAGAGCTTGATAAATATTATTGGACACACCCTCCTCTTAGTTCCCTCAATATACTTCCTTTTCATCTCTACCAAATAAATCTTCAAATAACATTTCCTAGATAGGTGCTTTCCTGATTTCTTTAGCCATTTTAGGCAAAAATAATACTTTGCTTTTGCTTATTCATTTATTTGCACATGTGTTTTATTCTCCCATCTAGTATGGACTAGTGGACCCATGAGGATAGAAATCACTTCCTTTTTAATTTATATTTGCTTTACCCTCAGCACTTATTACAATGTTTGAAACAAAGGAATAAAGGTTCATTTATTTTCAAAGTGAATTAAACTGGACTTCTGGGGTGGAGCCAAGCTAGTGGCGAAAGATAAATGAAGTTTCTGCTCTAACATTAAAGTTACAGATCCCACCAAGAAAAAGAGAAGATCCAAAGATGTTTTCAATGGTAGATATGGAGGATCTTCAGTGAAAGTCTATCTCTTTGAGAGTAAAGGGGAATTCAAGCCCAGCTAGGTAAGAGAACAGGAAAGCCAATGGGACTCTTATGGAGATAGATAGCAAGCCAGCAGGGAGGTTCCCAACACCAAATAAAATTGGAACTTTGTGAATAAGGGGAAAAAGAGAAGACTGGGTTGAGAACAACCCATTGCATAGGCAGAACCTGTACACAAAGGAAGAAATAAATCTCCGAAAAGGCCATGTATGGACTGCATTTGCAAAGTTATCCATAAAAAAGGGATCAGACACCAGATCCAGAATAAAAAGCTTGGATTTATTCATAGCCCAGGAGCAGAGCTCAAACACTCAAGATAAGCAAAAAATCCAAAAGAGAGCTCACTATGTAAGACAGACAATTGTGTAGATAAAGATAACAATGCCAAGTTGGAAGAAGACATCAGTGAAAAATTACTCACAAGGGTAGTCTCAAAAGAGTCTTTACCTTGGACACGAATCCAAAATTAATGGGGGTGGCTAGATGAAGCAGTGGATAAAGCTCCATCCCTGGAGTCAGGAGTAGCTGAGTTCAAATCTGGCCTCAGATGCTTAATAATTACACAGCTGTGTGGCCTTGGGCAAGCCACTTAACCTGATTGCCTTGTATAAAAAAAAAAACAACTAAAACAATCCCAAAGCCAATAGAAGAACCTAAAAAAGAATTTAAAAATCCAGGAGGAGAGGAACAAGAAAAGTGGAAAAAAGAAATGGGAGTCATGGGAAAATTATGAAAAATTTATCAAAGAAGTAAATTTCTTTTAAATTCCAAATAATCACCTGGAAAAGGGAGTACAAAGTTAATTGAAAGTTAATTGAAGAAAACAAAACATTAAAAATTATAATTCAACAAATAGACACCAATGAATATATAAACCTACAAGATTCCTTCAAACAAAATTAAAAGGCTGAGAAATTGAAGAAAATGTAAATTTCCATTTAGGAAAAACAAATGACCTGGCAAATAGATCCAGGAAAGATAATTTCAAATAATCACATACCAGAAAGTCTAGATTAGAAAAAGAATATGGAAAACATCATGTGGGAAATTATCAGAAAATGTTGTCCTAATCTGCTAGAACAAGAAGACAATATAGCCATTAAAAGAATACACAGAACCCCTCAGGAAAGATACCCCAGGGTAAAACCTCCAAGTATTATCATAGCCAAATTCTAGAACTTTCAAGCAAATGAGAAAATATTGCAAGTAGCAAAAAGGAAACATTTTAAATACAAAGGAAACACAATTAGTCTCACATAGGACTTATCAGACTCAATATTGAAGAATAAGAGGAGCAAGAATACCATAAATCAGAGGGCAAAGGTCTGGGATTACAATTAACAATTTACTACCCTGCAAAATTCAACATATACTGTCAAGGGAAAAGATGGATGTTCAATGAAGTAGAGCTCTTCCAAAATTTCCTGCCAAAATGACCAAAATTGAACACTGAATTCAATCATCACATAGATGACTCAAGAGATGCATAAAAAGGTCAATGAATATGGGAAAGAAAAAGCAAAATAAAGCAAAACTAATGCTAGTCAAGATTATCAAATTGTATACAACCCTAAAAGGGACTATATAAGACTCATAACCCTTGAGAATTGTATTTCTTTTAGGATGACTAAAGGATCAAATATAATTGAAGAAATTGGATTTAGAGGATATGGTATGATTGGTTCATGCCTCTCCACTGAGTAGTACCAAGATGAGATTGCTATGTTTGAGACAAAAAAGCACTGATGAAAAGCAGCTTATTCTTAACTTAAGTGTCTCATTTTCCATTGACCTACTTTAATCCTGCTGTATTCACAAAATTAACACTTTCTATGATGAGGGCATCATAAGCTGGGTGGTGCCCAGTCAATGTCTCCTTTAACTTACAATTAATTGCAAAGTTTTTAAGTGAGACCTCCATATTCTAGAAAAACTATTTTAAATAAAAGGAGAAACCCCTTCTGAACCAGGTGAACACAGCATTGACTTTTTAAAAAATATCTCTGATGTATTTCTTTCCCTTAATCATCGCTCCTCTTACTACAAATAGCTAATCTATAAATGTGTTTAACATAAACATGTATTTACCATATTAAATTAACTGTTGCTGAGTGGAGAGAAGTAGGAAAGGAGGATAGTAGGAAATACTTGATATTAAAAATACACATTTTCATATGGATGAATGCTAAAAAAACCTTCATAACATGAATTTGGGAAAATAATGTTTCAATTAAAAATTTTAAAAAATTGGAGTTCTGTCAATTTTTTTGACACCAATATGACAATGATATCTAAACCAGGAAGAACCAAAATAGAGGGAAAAAAATTGTAGACCAATCTCTTTTATGAACATTTATGCAAAATCTTAAATGGAATTTTACCTAATAGATTACTGTAAGTTATTAATAGGGTAATACAGCATGATCAGATAGAATCTATACCAAGTAGGCAGTAATGGTTCACTATTAGGAAAACACTCAAATAACTGAACATATCAACAGAAAACTAAGCAAAACCATATGATTATCTCAATAGATGCTGGAAAAGCACTTGATAAAATATAATGTAAAAACACTAGATAATTTTGAGAAAATGGTCTTTTCCTTAAAAGAATAAGTAGTATCTACCTAAAACTATCAACAAATATCATAAGTAATGGGGATAAACTTGGAGCATTTCCAATAAAATCAAGGGTGAAACAAGGGTGCACACTATCAGCATTGCTATTCAACATAGCATTAGAAATGTTAGCTTTAGCAATAGAAAAACAAAAAGAAATGGAAGGAATCAGAATTGGCCATTAGGAAGCAAACCTTTCACTCTTTGCAAATGATATGATGGTATACTTAGAGAACCTGAGAAACTCATCTAAAAAAAGTCCTTGAAATAATTAACAAATTCACCAAAGTAGTAGGATATAAAATAAACCAACATAAGTCATCAACATTTCTATATATGAACAACAAAGCCCAAGGGCAAGAGATGGAAAGATAAATTCCATTCAAAAATGTAAATGTAGACAACATTTAAAGAAACTGTAGATGACATTAAATACTTTGGAATCATACAGAAACTAAATGAAACCAATTATAAAGCACTTCTTATCCAAAGAAAATAAGAAGAAAATAATTGGGAAATGTCAATTGCTCATGTTTTGGTTAAGCTAATATAATAAAAATGACAATTCTTCCTAAATTAAATTAGTTATTCAGTGTCCTATCAATCAAATTACCAAATAATTATACTACTGAACAAGAAAAAATATTAACACAGTTCATTTAGACTATGAAAGATCAAGCATCAGGGGAACTCAGGAAAATCAAGGGAATTCATGAAAAAAAAGGAAGACGACCTACCTCGACCAGATCCAAAATAATCAAAACTGCCTGGTCCTGGTTAAGAAATAGAGTAATGAGGGGCAGCTAGGTGGCGTATTGGATAAAGCACCAGCCCTGGAGTCAGGTGTACTTGGGTTCAAATCTGGTCTCAGACACTTAATAATTACCTAGCAGTGGCCTTGGGTAAGTCACTTAACCCCCTCTGCCTTACAAAAAAAAATAAGTAGAGTAATGGATCAGGGGATTAGGATAGGTTCAAAAGAAACAGTATTTAATGAATAGGTTAATCTATTGTCTGACAAACCCAAAGACATTAGTTTCTAGGATGAGGACTACCAGAACCTTGCCTACCAAAGATAAATGAAGGCTCTACTCTGACATTCATACTACAGAACCCAACAAGAAAAAGAGAAGATTCAATGTTTTCAAATGAAGACATTGTGGAGGATCTTCAGAGAAGGTCTGTCTCTCTTTGGGTGAAAAGGGGAAGTAAAATCTAGATGGTAGGAGAGTGGGGAAAGCCAGTAGGATGCTTTTAGGCACAGTGCAATCTAGTCCTGACAGCTTAACAATAGCAGCATTCCTGGCAGGTAGCTTCCAAGCCATCAGGAAGGATCTCAAATCAAAAAAAGACTGAACCCTGAAAACACCAGGGTAAAAGACAGTACTGGGTTGGAACAATCCACTGTTAAGTCAGAATCTGGACATAAATAAAGGAAAAAACCCAAATCTCTGCAAAGGCAAGGTTTGTATTGTATAGGCAACATCTTGGCCAAATATCTGCCAGGGATCAGATCCCAGTCCCAGTCAAATAATAACTTGGATCTATAATCCATATATCCGAGGAGCAGAACTAAAATAGCAAAGATGAACAAAAAAGCTGAAAGAGCACTTAATATAGAAAACTACTTTAACATATAAAGATGACAACAATGTCATGTCAGAAGAAGAAAGCAGTGAAAAATCATTCACAGGGGAAGTATCAGTCTATAAATTGGATTCAGATAAAAAAGCACACATTAAAGATCTTAAAAAAGAATTTAAAACCCAAAGAAGAGAGGAAGAAAAAATGGAAAAAAAGACATGAAAGTCATGTAGGATAATTGTGACAAGTTGGCCAAAAAACCCAACTCCATTAAAAGTAAAATTAACCAACTAGAAATGGAAACACAGAAGCTAATTGAAGAAAATAAAATCCTAAAAATTACAATTGAATAATTAGAAACCAATGAGTCTGCAAGGCTACAAGGTTCCATCAAACAAAATTAAAAGACTGAAAAAATTGAGGAAAATGAAAAGTACATTGTAGGGAAAATGAATGACCTGGAAAACAGATGGAAGAGAGTCAATCTACAAATTATTGGACTACTAGAAAGCCTGGACAAAAAAAAAAAGAAGCAGGAAAACATCATGCAGGAAATTGAGGGAAAACTGCTCAAATCTACTACAAGACAACAATATGACCATTGAAAGAATTTACAAAACCCTTCCAGAAAGAGACCCCCAGGATAAAAACTCCAAGGGCTACAATAGCCAAATTCCAGAACCCTCAATTGAAGTAGATAATATTGTAAGCTGCAAAAAGAAAACAATTCAAATGCAAAGGAAACACAAATCATACTAACACAGGATATCTCAGTCTCAACAATGAAGGACCAGAAAAACAGGAATAACATATTTCAAAGAACTAAGGAACGGGGATTAGAACCCAGAATGCACTACTTTGCAAAGTTCAGCATGTACTATCAGTGAAAAAAATGGCTGTTCAATGAATTAGGGGACTTCCAGAATTTCTTGACACAAAGACCAGAACTGAACAGAAAAATTCAATTGACAAATACATGACTGAGTTGTTGCACAAAAAAGGTATGTGAAAAGTGGAAGGAAAAAACAAAACAAAACAAATGTTATTTGATTATCAAATTGTATAAAACCTAAAAGGGAAGACATTACACTTTTAATTGTTTAGAACTTTATTTCTCTAAGGTTAATTAGATGATAAACTAAAATTGAATAGAATGAACCTAAAGGAAATGGATATAATTGGGTCTTGTCTCTCATTTGAAGAGGTTGAAGATGACATTACAATGTTTGAGACAAAAATGCCTGAAAAAAAGCAGTGGTGTTTACTTTAACATGTGTCTCTGTATACTTTGACTCACCTTAATTACAAGGTGTTAAACACCTTGTCTAATGAGGGCATCATAAACTGGGACAACCTGAGTCAAAGTTGCTGTGAGTTATATTTATTTGTAAAGTACTCAGGGGAGATATCCAGAGACTCTCAGAATTTAGAAATCTTCAAGATTCTTTCAGTTAATTAAATCAGGGTTTGAATTAACTGGTGCTTCACTTAACAAGGTGTTAACTGCCATGGGTGGGGAGGGAGGGAGGTGAACTGTGAAAGAAAATAGGCCTGGGGAGAAGGGCACAAATAGTTCAAGAAGTGCTATGGTTTTAGATGATACTTGGGCTTTTGGGGAGGATTGTCTATGCTTGCAAGGTATTTGAAAAGGGGATAAAGTAAAAAGAGATTATAATTTGATGTCATTTGAATCAATGCTGCTTATCAAGAAATCAAATAAACAATCTGTGATGATATCTTGATAACAATAGGAACTTATTATACAATCAAATAATGAAACTCTGATCTTATCTGATAAATAATATTAGCATTGTAAATAACACTTTGGGAAGAGGCACAAAAATGCAGAAAAGCAGAAATAATAAATACACAATTCTCAGACCATGGCAATTAAAATTAAAGGTAATGAAGGGCCAGGGAAAGACAAACCAAGAACTAATTTGAAATTAAATAACTTTATCTAAAATAATGAGTGGATCAAGCAGCAAATAATAGAAATAATCAATAATTATATTCAAGAAAATGATAATATTATAGCATCATGCCAAAATTTGTGAGGTGCAGCAAAAGCAGATTTAAGGGAAAACGTTATAGCTCTAAATGCCCATGTGAATAAAATCAAGAAAGAGGAGATCAATGATTTAAGTATGCAACTAAAAATCTAGAAAATTAACCATCCCCAATTTAATAACAAATGAGAAATTCTGAAAATCAAGGAAGAGATTAATACAATGGAAAAAAAAGTAAACTAGTGACCTAAAAAATAAAACTAAGAGTTGTCTTTAAAAAAAAATAACAAAATAGACAAACCTCTGGTTAATCTGATTTAAAAAATGAAAGAAAATAAACAAATTACCAATACCAAAATTGAAAAGGTGAAATAACCATCAATGATGAGGAATGTAAAGAGATAATTGGAAGCTGCTGTACTTTAACTGTATGCCAATAAATTGGATAACTTGATTGAAATGGATGAATATTTACAAAAATACAAACTTCCCAGATGAACAGAAGAGGAAATAAATTACTTAAATAATCCCATTTCAGAAACCATCATTAAACTCCCTAAGACAAAGTCCCCAGGGCCAGATGGATTTGCAGGTGAATTCTAATAGACATTTAAGGAAAAATTAATACCTATTCTTCATAAACTATTTTAAAAAATAAGAGGAAGGAATTCGGCCAACTCCTTTTATGACAGGAACATGGTATTGATACATAAACCAGGCAGAACCAAATCAGTCAAATAAAATTATAGACCAATCTCCCTAATAAATATTGATGTAAAACTCTTGAACAAAATTTTATCAGTGGGACTACAGCAAATTATTACCAGGATAATACACCATGATCAGGTTGCATTTGTACCAGTAAGGCAGGAATGTTTCAATATTAGGAAAACACTCAATATAATTAAATATATTAATAGCAAAACCAACAGAAATCATATGATTACCTTAATAGATGGTGAAAAGGAGCATTTGATAAAATACAGCATCCATTCCTATTAAAAGCACTAGAAAGTTTAGGAATAAATGGAGTTTTCCTTAAAATAATATAAAGTATCTATCTAAAAACCATCAACAAATATTATATGAGGTGGGAATGAACTCAGAACATTCCCAATAAATTCAAGGGTGAATCAAGGATGCCTATTGTCACCATTCCTACTCAAAACAGTATTAGACATCCTAGCAGTACCATAAGAGAAGAAAAAGAAATTGAAGGCATCAGAATTAGCAAAAAAGTTAGCAAAATGTTCACTCTTTGCAGATTATTTGATTGTATACCTAGAGAACCTGAGAAAATCATCTAAAAAACTTCTCAAAACAAATTCAGCAATGTAGCAGGATATGAAATTAACTTGCATAAATCATCAGCATTTATATAGATGAACAATGAAGTCCAAGAACAAGAGATAGAAAGAATAATTTCATTTAAAATAACTGTAGATAATATTAAATACTTGGGAATTTACCTCCCAAGACAAAGTCAGAAACTGTATGAACACAATTATAAAGCTCTCCTCACCCAAATAAAGTCAGATCAAAATGATTGGGAAATGTCCAATGCTCATGGTTAGGTTGACCTAATACAATGCAAATGACAATTCTACATAAATTAAATTACATGTTCAATGCCATATCAAACTACCAAATAACTATTTTACTGAGCTAGGAAAAAGGGTAACAGAATTCACCTGGAGCAAGAAAAGGGCAACAATAGCCATGGAAATAATGAATAAACAAATATAAAGGAAGGTGGTCTAGGTCTACTAGAGCTAAAACTATGCTATAAAGCAGCAGTTATCACTACTGTCTGATACTGGTTAAGAAATTGAGAAATGGATCATTGCATTAGGATAAGGTCAAAATAAACTGCAGCAAATGACTACAGTAATCTACTACTTGACAAATGCAAAGACATAATTTACTTGGATAAAAACTCAATATTTGACAAAACATTGTTGATAAAACTGGAAAATATTATGGCAAAAACCAGGCCTAGGTCCACATGTCATACACTATACAAAAATAAGGTCAAAAGAAGTACAAGTTTTAAACATTAAGAGTAAAACCATAGATAAAATTAACAGACTCCAAAATACTTTATCTAATCTATGATAAAGGGAAAATTTATGACTAAAGAATTAGAGCACATTATAAACTACAAAATGAATGATTTTGACTATATTAAATTAAAAAGGTTTTCACTAAAAAAAAAATCAATGCTGCCAAAATTAGAAGAAAATAGAAAGCTGTGAAACAATCTTCACAACCAGGAGTTCTGATAAAGGTCTAATTTCTAAAATATACAGAGAATTGCATCAACTTTACAAGATCACAATTCATTCCCCAGTTGATAAATCCTCAAACAATAGGAACAGTTTACAAATGAAAAAAATAACACCATATAGATAATCATATGAAAAATGCTCCAAATCACTTTTGATTAGTGGAATATAAATAAAAGTAACAATGAGGTATCATCTCATTACATATCAGATTAGCCTAGATGAGAATAAAGGAAAGATGATCAATGTTGGAGAGGTTGTGGGAGTATTGGGACATTGATGCATTGATGGTGGAGTTGTGAATGGATCCAATCTTTCTGGAGAGCAATATGGATGCCCAAAGAGCAAAAAAGAATTAATAGTTACAACTTTGAATGTGAATGGAAAGAACTCTCCTAGAAAAATTAAGTGGATAGCACAGTGGATTAAATATCAGAATCCTACAATATGATGCTTACAAGAATCTCATTTGAACCATAAAAATACATACAGAGTAAAGGAAAAAGATTGGAGCAGTATATATCATGCTTCAGCTAAAGTGAAAAAGGCAGGAGTAGCAATCCTTATCTGAGACAAAGCAGCTGAAAAAGTAGATCTCATGAACAAAACACAAGTAACGAAACTATATCCTTCTAAAAGGAGTCATAGACAAAATAAGCAATTTCAATACTAAATGTGTATTCACAAAGAGTTATAACAATCAGATTCTTAGAGAACAAACTGAATGAGTCACAGGAAGACATAGATAGCAAACCTCTACTGTTGGGAGACCTCAACCTCCTTCTAACAGAATTAGATAAATCTAACCATAAAAATAAACAAGAAGGAAGTTAAGGGATTAAATAGAAAGTTAGAAAACCTAGAAGTGATAGATCTTTGGAGAAAACTGAATGTGTATAGAAAAGAATAGGCTTTTTTCTTCAATACATGGCACCTACAATTTTTTTTTTGGTTTTCATTCATTTATTTATTTATTTTTAAGATTTATTTATTTATTTTTCCATCCATATGCACATGTAAATTTTTAAGTTACAAAATTTCCTTCGACCCTCCCTTCTTACCCTCCTCCATTCAGTGGTGAATAACCCAGTTAGCACTGGACAAACATATTTTTGAAAAAAACATATTCACAGATTAGTCATTTTCAGTATGAGGAATTGGGAATAATGGAAAGAAATTCATAAGATATAAGTTTTATAAAGTGTTCAAAAGATTCTGAAAGGATGTTTTTCTTTTTTTCTTTTGTTTTCCTTTGTTCTGTTTTTCTTCTTCTGGATGGAGATAACATTTTCCATACTGGTTTTATATGGTTGTACTAGCTCTGGGAACTGGTGAGAAGAACAAATATCAAGAAAGTTGATCATCTCAAAATGTTGTTAATGTGTACATTGTTCTACTGGTTCTGCTCCCTTCCCTCAGCATCACATCCTGTAAGTCATTCCATGTTACTCTCGAGTACAACCATTATGCTTTCTTATAGAATAATAATATTCCATAATAATCATGTTCCCTAACTTGCTTAATCATTCCCCAGTTCGTGGGCATCCCCTCAAATTCCAATTATTTGCCACCTCAAAAATATCTACTATATTTTGAAACATGTGTGACTTTCCCCATTTTCAATAATTTCATCTGGATGTGTAGCAAGCATTAGAATTGCTGGGTCAAAGGGTATAAACATTTTTATTGTCCTTTGGATATAGTTCCATATTGCTCTCCAAAATTGTTGGATCCATTCACAACTCCACCAGCAATGCATCAATGTCTCATTCTTCCCATAACCTGTCCAATTTTGATCATTTCCCTTTTTCACATCTTAAGCAATCTGAAAGGTGTGAGGTGAGATCTCATAGTTAATCTGCATTTTGGTAAAAAATAATGGCTGAGAGCATTTTTTCTTATGATTATATATATATATATATATATATATATATATATATATATACATATAGTTTTAATTTCATCATTTGAAACCTGCCTATTCATATCTTTTAACTATCAAGTAGGAAATGACTTCAGACTATAAATTTGATGCAATTCTCTATATATTTGAGAAATGAGACCTTTATCAGAATTCCTAATTGTGTACATTATTTCCCAGCTTTCTTCTTTCCTTCTAATTTTGGCAGCATTGATTTCATTAGTGGGAAAAATTTTTAATTTAACATAGTTAAAATCATTCATTCTGCAGTTTATTATATAGTCTAGTTATTATTTGATCATAAATATGCCCCCCTTAACATAGATCTAGAAGAGAGAGTTTTCTTGATCTATTAATTTATCTATGGTGTTGCCCTTTATGTCTAGGCCCTGTACCCATTTTGATTTTATTTTGGTATTAGATTTGATACGTGGGTCTAATTTTTGTTATACTATTTTCCTGTTTTGCCAACAACTTTTGTCAATTATTGAGTTCTTATTACAGAAGTTGATTTTTTTAATGTTTTTCAAACAGTAGTTTGTTGTACTCATATACTACTGTTTCTTTTGAGCCTATCCTAATCCATCAAACCATTTTTTTATTTCTTAATCAATATCAGGCATTTTTGATGACTGCCATGCTATTGTATACTTTTAGATCTTGTAGAGCTAGGCTCCTTCTTTTACATTTTTTTCATCAGTTCATTTGCTATATTTTATTTTTTCTTTTAGTTTTTTCAAAGCAATGGGGTTAAGTGGCTTGCCCAAGACCACACCACAAGGTAATTATTGTCTGAGGCTGGATTTGAACTCAAGTACTCCTGACTCCAGGGTCTGTGCTCTATCCACTGCACCACCTAGCTGCCCCCGCCCCCTTTGCTATTCTTGACCTTTAATTGCTCCACATGAATTTTGTTACTATTTTTTCTAAGTCAGTAAAGTATTTATTTCGTAGTTTGATTGGTATGGCACTGAATAAGTAATCTAATTTGGGAAGAATTGTAATTTTGAAAAATTCTAAAAATTTGAGGAGATATTATCAAAATAAAAAGCAAGAAAACTGTTGAATTAACAGATAAAACCAATAGTTGGTTTTATGAAAAATCTAATAAAATAGATAAACCTTAGGGAAATTTGGTTATTAAAAAAAATAAAAAAGAAAACCAAATTACTAGTATCAAAAATGAAAAAGGTGAACTCTCCACCAATGATAGGAAAATAAAGTAATAATTCAGAACTATCTTTCACAACTGCATGCCAATAAATTTCATTATCTGAGTTAAATGAATGAATATTTGCAAAAAATATCAGTCGATGAGGTTAAATGAGGAGGAAATAAAATACCTAAATAACACCATCTCAGGAAAAAAATTCAACAGGCCATCAAAGAACTGCCTAAGAAAAAATCTCCAGGACCAGATGGATTCACAAGTGAATTCTATCAAACATTTAAGGAACAATTGGTTCCAATTCTATATAAATTATTTGGAAAATTAGGTGATGATGGAACTCTGCCTGATTCCATCTGTGATAGCAATATATTGCAGATACCTAAACTGGTAAGAATCAAAACAGAGAAAGAAAATAATAGACCAATTTACCTTATGAATATGGATACAAAACATCTTAAATAAAATCCTAGCAAAGAGATTGAAGAAAGTTATCACTGTGATAATATACTATAACCTAGCTGGATTTATTTCAGGATTGCAGGATTTGTTCAATATTAGGAAAACTGTCAGCTTAATTAACTATATAAATAACAAACATTACAGAAATCCTATGATTATTTCTATAGATGCTGAAAAAGTCTTTGACAAAGATATAGCACCCATTCCTACTAAAAGCACTAAAGAGCTTAGGAATGAATGAATTGTTCCTTAGAATGATCAACAATGTCTATCTAAAACCATCAACAAGCATTATTTGAAACAAGGATGCCTGTTATCACGACTACTATTCAATATGGTATTAGAAATAGTAACTTCAGCAATGAGACAAAAATTAATTGAGGGAATTAGAATTGGAAAAGAAGAAATAAAACTCTCACTCTTTGCAGAAGACATGACGGTATACCTAGAGAACTCTAAAAAATCCTCTAAAAACTGGAAACACTGGAGAGCAATACAGAATTATGCCTAAAGAGCAATATAAATAACTGTTCAAACCCTTTGATACAACAATTCCAATTCTAGGACTTTATCCGGAAGAAATTGTTGAAAATGGGAAAAGTTCTACATGTTACAAAATATTCATAGCAGCTCTTTTTATAGTGGCAAAGAATTGGAAATTGAGGGGGGGATGGTTTAACAAGTTATGGTACATGAATACTATGGAATATTATTATTCTACAAGAAACCATAAATGGTCAAACTCTAAAGAAGCAAAAAGTGACTTGCTAGATCTGATGCTGAACAAAGGGAGTCGAGCCAAGAGAAAAATGTACACATCAACAACATTATGAGATGAACAATCTTGATGTAAGCAACTACTCTTGACAGTCCAGAGAGCTTGGACCAATATATTTGACTGGTTATGGGCTATATTATCCCCAAGCAGAGAAAGAAAAATAAAATTAAATAAAACAAAACATATAGAAATAAAACAACCCTTCCAAATCTGATGAACACTTTATAAAAATTATCTGTTATGTATTTCTTTCCTTAATCCCAATTACTCTTGCCAAAAATTACTGATTTGTAAATATGTTTGACAAAATATTTATGTAAAAATACTAACCTAACTATTCCCTGATGTGGGGAGGGGGTGGGAAGGTAGAGTAAGGGGAAATTTTGTAACTTGGTAAATATGCAAGTACAAATGGATAATAGATTTATTTATTGTTATAAAAATAAATATCCTTTAAAAATTGCAAACAATAAGCAACTTTAACATAGTTGCAAGATATAAAATAAATCCATATATTTCCTCAGTATTTCTTTATCATAGTAGCAAGATGCAGCAGCAAGAGTTTGAAAGATAAATCGAATTTAAAAAACTTCAGATTACGTAAAATACTTAGGACTCAGAAACTGTATGAAATTACTCTCTCATCACACTTGATTTCAATTGATCGATGTACAACATGGAAACAATGTAAAGGCTGACAAATTGCTTTCTGGGGAGGGTGGGGGAGGGAAGTAAGATAAAGCAAAAAATTGTAAAATTAAAATAAATAATTTTTTTTTAAAAAAGACTACTCTAAAATACTTTTCAAACCAATAAGATCTAATAAACTGGCAAAATACCAACTGTTCATGAATAGGCTGAGCTAATATAATTAAAATGACAATTCTAACTAAATTAAACTACTTATTTAATGACATACCAAACTTCCAAAAATTACTTTAGTGAGATAAAAAAAATTGTAACTAAATTCATTTGGAGAAACAAAAATTCAAGAATATTAAGTGATTTATTGAAAAAAAATTACAAAAGAAGGCGACTTAGCCTTACCAGATCTAAAATTCTATTATAAAGCATCAAGCTTCAAAAGTGTCTTGTACTGGCTTAGAAATAGAATGGTGGATCAGTGGAATAGACTAGGTCAATAAGAGACAGTAATAAATGATTATAATAATCTGCTGGTTGTTAAATCCAAAGCATCCTGTTTCTGGGATAAGAATTCACTCTCCAATAAAAACTTTTGGGAAAACTGAAAGCTGGCATGATAGAAACTTAGACCAACATTTCATACTCTATACCAAGATAAGAACAAAGTGGTGAAGAATTTAGAAATAAAAGACAATATTATAAGCAAAGTAGGAGAACAAGAAATACTTTGCCTATTAGATCCATGGAAAGGGAAGCAGTTTATGACCAAGGAATGGATAAAGGACATCATCAAAAAGACTGAATAATTTTGATTACATCAAATTAAAAAAGTTTTGCACTTACAAAACCACTCTAACCAAGAGCAAAAGAAATGTACTAAATTTGGAAACATTTTTACAACTAGTATTTCTGACAAAGGGCTCATTTCTAAAATATATAGAGAACTTAATCAAACTTATAAAGAAACAAGTGATTTCCCGATTGACAAGTGATCAAAGGATATGCAGAAGCAATTTACAGATGAGGAAATTAAAGGGATCCATAGTCATGAAAAATTGCTCTAAATCATTACCGATTAGAGAAATGCAAATTAAGCATCTCTGAGGTGCCAGCTCATACCTGTCAGATTTTCCTATATGACCAGAAATTGCTATGATCAATGTTGGAAGGGATGTGGGAAATATAGAACACTAATGCAATTTTGGTCAAGAACAATCCAATCCAATCTTTCTGGATAGCAATTTGGAATTGAGTCCAAAGGGTAATAAAAATGTGCATATCTTTTGATCCAACAATACCATTAATGAGTCTATACCTTGAAGAGATCATTGAAAAAAGGTAATAACATCACTTGTGTAAAAGTATTCCTAGTAGCTCTGCTTGCAGTCTCAAAGAGTTGGAAATAGAGGGGTTGTCCATCAATTGGAGAATGACTAAACCAATTGTGGTATATATATATATATATATATATATATATATATATATATATATATATATATATATATATATGTATATATGTATATGTGTGTGTGTGTGTGTGTGTGTTTGTGTGTGTGTGTGTGTGTATTTGATTTAACAGTATTGTTCAATTACAAATCAGAAGGGATGGGATTTCAGAAAAGCTTGGAAAATCTTGCATGAATTGATGCTGAGTGAGATGAGCAGAACCAGAAGAGCATTGTACACTCTAACAGCAACATGCAGGTTATGAACAAATTTAATAGACTTGCTCACTCTGTCGGTGCAATAATCAGGCACAATTTTAGCGTATCTGTGATGTAGAATACCATCTGTATCCAGAGAAAAAGAATTGTAGAGTTTTGACAAAGATCAAAGATTATTCAATTTAAAAAATTTTGTCTTATGTACTATATAATTTTGCTCTCTGTAATCTTTTATTTCTTCCTCAAGATTATGTATGTTTCCTCTCAAAATTCAATTTTGATCAATGCACATAATGAAACAATATTAATATTATCAGATTGCCTACTGTTGAGGAGAAAAAGGAGGGAATGGACGGTGTGGAAAAATTCAAAATCCTATAAAAATAGTTAGAAACTACTATTGTATATAGTTGGAAAACAAATAAAATATTTATTTTTTTTAAAAAAAGTACAGAAATGGGTTTCAATTACTTTCTCCTTTGGATTAAAGCAAAAGGCATCTAGCTGACTGTAACAGTTCCAAAGCTAGGCTTATATCTCAAAGAAGTAAAAGAAAAAATAAAAGGAATTAATTTTTCAAAAATATTTCCAACAGCTCCTTTTTATGGCAATAAAGTTGCAAATATTTGGACATTAAAGGTTTCCCATCAATGGGAAATAGCTGAATGAATTTTGGCATATTATTGAGCTTAAAAATTACTGTATTAAAGAAATGATGAGGAAGATAGTTTTAGGAAAACCTGAGAAAACAAATGAGATGATATAAAGAGAACTTTGAACACAGAAACAACACTTTTTGAATGGTAAACAACTCTAAAGGATTTAGCTGTTCTGATAAATATAATAATCCTAGACAATTCCATAGTAGTGATGATAAAAAATGCTGCTGACCTCCAGAGACGGATCTAATGAACTCAGAATGCAGATTGAGACATATAATTACGTATTTTATTTTTATTGTTTTTTATTTTGTTTTTTCAACATAATGTGGAAATATGCTTTGTTTGTATGTAACTTTATATGCACAGTATCTATCACACTGATTGCCTTCTCAGTGGTAAGAGGGTAAGGTTGGAAGGAGGGAGAAAATTTTGAACTTAAATTTAAAAAAAAATAAACACAAAATAGAATTGATTGATTACCTTCTCTCTCTCTCTCTCTCTCTCTCTCTCTCTCTCTCTCTCTCTCTCTCTCTTTTTCTCTTCTTTTCTTTTTCTTTTACGTTCTTTACCTTTCCTCTTGATCTTTTTCTTTCTTTCTTTCTTTCTTTCTTTCTTTCTTTCTTTCTTTCTTTCTTTCTTTTTTCCTTCCTTCCTTCCTTCCTTCTTCCTTCCTTCCTTCTTTCCTTCCTCCCTTCCTCCTTCCTTCTCTTCCTTCATTCCTTCCTTTCCTAAATATATGCAATGATAGATTTCAACATTCATCCTTTTGCAAGCTTTTGAGTTCTATTATTTGAGTTCTATTATTCTATTTTTCTATTACCCTTTCTTCTCTATCCCATCCCCAAGATCTCAAATAATTTTATATACATTGTACAATTATGTTTAATATATTTATATGTTACCCATTAGATGTAAGGGGAAAACATGAGAGAGAAAGAAGAAATCAATAAAAGACATCTTTAAAAGTGAACATAATAAATTTTGCTCTGCATTCAGAATCCAGTTTCTTCCTTGGATGTGGATGACACTTTCCTTAAAAACTCTCAGGATGGACCTTGAGAGAAGTAGCTTCCATCATAGTTGATCATCTCACAATGTTGCTGTTAATGTGACATTGTTCTCCTGGTTCTTTTCACTTTATCCAGGATCAATTCATAGAAGTTTTTCTATGCTTTTCTGAAGTCGGACTGCTCATTATTTTTTCCAAAGAATAGTAGTCCACAACATACATATATCAAAGCTTGTTAATATATTACCCAAATGATGGTTATTAGAAGGAGTATTTCACAAAATTTCATAAATTCTATTAGTTTACCTTAGCTTTACAGTCTTTCTCCTCCCTTATCCCTTTTAATTGGATCTGCTTTTACTTTTGCCTTGTCTGAGATCAGGATTCCTACTCCTGTTTTTTTTTTTAGTTTGTTTATTTGTTTGTTTGTTTTAACTTCAACTGAAGTATATAACATTCTTCTTCAACTATTTACCTTTGTCTTTTGCATCTCTCTGTTTTCAGCTTCCATTTTATGAAAGACTTCAACCGATTTATATATGTAGCTAAGATTACTATTTGCTTTCATCCTTTCTTAACCCTCTTTGTATGTTTGTCTTTTCACCTTATCACTCCTTACTAATGTTTATCTTCTCACTGTTACTTTCTTTCAATCTGTCCTCCCTTCTACCAGCATTCTTCCCTTCTCTTCTCCCAACTGATTTTTTCTTACGCTTTTTAATATTTCTTTTTTTAGGTTTTTTGCAAGGCAATGGGGCTAATTGGCTTGTCCAAGGCCACACAGCTAGGTGTCTGAGGCCAGATTTGAACTCAGGTACTCCTTACTCCAGGGCTGGTACTCTATCCACTATGCCAGCTAGCCAACTCTTTTTTAATATTTCAAGTTATTTTTTCCCCGGTTACATGCAACAAAAACCAGTTTCAACATTTATTTCTAAAACTTTGAAATAAATGTTTTTCTGCCTTCACTTATCCTCATTGAGAAAGCAATTTGCTTGATATATTAAAAATGTTTGGTCATGTAAAACATTACCATAGCAATCATGTTGGAGAAGTAAACATAACACTCCCCTTCCCCCTAATAAAATGAGAAGCCTCAAGAAAAATAAGGTCAAAAAATAGATGTATGCTTCAATCTGTATTCAAATTCCATCAATTCTGTCTTTGGGGTGAATAACTTAATCATAAGTACCTCTGATTTCTTGGGGATCATAGTATTGCTGCTATGGTAGGTCATTCACAGCTGATTATCCTACAATGTTGCTATTGCTTTGTTTACAGTACATTTCTCATTGCATCTGTTCAAGAAAGTTTTTAACTGAGAACTTTGTGTTTATCATACCCCATTCTTCTGGTATTCCCCAGCCAAAATCATCCCCTCAAACTCCAGTTCATTTCCACTAGAAAAGAGATGCTATAAGCATCTCTATATTTCTAGGTTCTTTTTCCCATACTTCATCTCTTCCGAAATATACATCTAGCAGTAGTGTCACTAGGCCAAATGGTAGGCATGGTTTTATAGCCCTTTGGACACAGTTACAAAGTGCTCTACAGAAATGTTGAATCATTTCACAACCCCTCCAAAGTGTATCAGTGTCTCAGTTTTCTTGTATATCTTCCATCATTTGTCATTTTCAACTTCTGTTTTATTAGTCAATCCAGTAGGTATAAGGTAATACCTCTGAATTCTTCCAACCCACATTTCTCTACATAGTGTTTCAGTATATTTTTTAAAAAATATGATTTTAATATATTACATTAATAATCCTACTGAAAACTATTTGATCATTTTTCAATTGTGGAATGGCTCTAATTTTTTTATAACTTTGAATTCAGTTCTCTATAAGAAATTAGGACATTATCAAAGAAACTTTTTTCCCCCAATATTTTTCTGCCATTTACTATTGCTGACTTTATTTCCCTCCATCCTATTCTTCCAATTCATTTATTCAATTCCCTCTCCTTTAACCAATCCATTCCATTATGAATTCAGCCCTTCCCCTCCTCCTTTACTTTTATCTCTTCCCTTTTCTCCTAATTTCTTCTAGAGTAAGATAGATTTCTACAGTCAATTTACTGTATATGTTATTCCCTCTCTGAGCCAATCCCAATGAGAGTAAGACTCATTCACTCCCCTCACTTCCCTCCTCTTCCAAGCCATTGCAAAAGCTTTTTCTTTTACTAGGTGAAGTAACTTATTCCATTGTATCTCTCCTTTCACTTTCTTCCAGTACATCCTACTCTTGTCCATTAACTTCATGATTTTAATTATAGTATCCCTTTAAATACAGTTTCAACCCATGCCTTGTCAATATATGTTCGTTCTCCCTAACCTATAAGTGAGAAAGTTCATATGAGTTATCATTGTCATCATCTCATGAAGGAATGGTATAATTCAACATCATTAAGTCCCTTATGAGATGCTTTTCTTGTTTACCTTTTTATGCTTCACTTGAGTCATGAATTAAAAATCAAATTTTCTGTTGATCTTTGCTTGTTTTTCATCAAGAAAGTTTGAAAATCCCCTATTTCATTGAATGTTCATCTTTTCCCTAAAAAGTTATGTTCAGTTTTGCTGGATGTATAATTCTCAGTTGTAATCCAAGCTTTTCAGCCTGACAGATTATTATATTCCAAGTTCTATAATCCCCTAAGGTAAAAGCTGCTAAATCTTGTGGTAACACTGACTATGGTTCAATGATATTAGAATTGTTTCTTTCTGACTGCTTCCAGGACTTTCTACTTGATTTGGCAATACAGAAATTTGGTTATAATATTCCTGGCAGTTTTCATTTTGAGATTTTATTGTAGAGGTAATAGGTGGATTCTTTAACTTCTTATTTTACCTCTGATTCTAGACTATCAGGACAGTTTTCCTCATTAATTTCTTTTAAAATGACATTTATGACTGACAAACCAACTAGAAAAATATAACAATATAAACATTGAAAGAATCCACAGAACCCCTCCAACAAGAGACCCCCCCAGAAAGAAAATTCCAAAAACTATATTAGCCAAATTCCAGTACTTTCAAATGAAGGTTAGAATATTGCAAGCAGAAAAAAAAAGCAGTTGAAATATAAAGAAAACCAAATCAGACATACACAGGATCTATTAGTCTCAAAAATGAAGTATCAGAAGATCAGAAATAGTATATTTCAGGAAGCAAAGGAAATGGGATTACAACCCAAAAGGTACTACCCATCAACCAAAAACAAACAGAGAATTAAATTACCAAATATATGGCTCAAGAGTTGTATAAAAATGTAAATGAATAAATTACTAGAACTAATTAAAAAATGTAACAAATTCACAGGATGTAAAATAAACCCTCATAAATCCTCAATATTTCTATATATGACTAGCAAGATACAGCAGAAAGAGCTACAAAGAGAATTTCTATTCAAAGTAACTTCAGACAATATAAAATACCTGGAAGTCTACAAGCCAAATCAGACTCAGGAACTTTTTGAAAACAATCACAAAATACTTCTCACACAAATAAAATCAGATTTAAATAACTGGGCAAATATCTACTGCTTATGGATAGGCAGAGCTAATATAATAAAAATGAAAATTCTACCCAAGCTAATCTATGTTTGGTACCCTACCAATAAAAATTCCAAAAAATTACTTTAATGAGTTAAAAAAGTGGTAAATAAATTCATATGGAGAAATAAATTTCAAAAATTTCCAGAGATTTAATAGAAAAAAGTACATAAGAAGGTGACTTAGCCTTACCAGGTCTAAAATTATATTATAAAGCATCAGTCATCAAAACTATCTGATATTGCCTAAGAAATAGAGTGGCAGACCAGCGGAATAGACTAGGTGCAATAGTAGGAAAAGATCATAGTAATTTGCTATTTGATAAACCCAAAGAATCCAGCTATTGCAATAAAAACTCTCTCTTTGATGAAAACTGTTTGGAAAATTGGAGCTTAGTATGGCAGAAAGTTGGATTAGACTAACACCTCAAACTCTATACCAAGATAAGGTCAAAATGGATACAATATTTAAACATAAAAAAATTGTAAGCAAACTAGGAGATCAAAGAATGGAAAGGGAAGCAATTTATGACCAAGGAAGAGATAGAGAACATCATTACAAACATCATTACAAATATATACACAATTTTGATGACATTAAATTAAAAATCTTTTGCACAGACAAAATCACTGTAATCAAAAGAAATATAGTAAATTGGCAAACCATTTTTATGAGTAGTATTTCTGACAAAGGGCTCATTTCTAACATATACAGAGAATTGAGTCAAAGCAATGCATAATCATATGAAAAACTGCTCTAAATAACTACTTATTAGAGAAATGAAAATTAAAGCTTCCCTGAGGTATCATGTCACACCTCTGAACCTGAGCAATATGACCAGAAAGGACAATGGTCTATGTTTGAAAAGATGTGGGAAATATGGGACATTAATACATTGTTGGTGGAGCTGTGAACTCTTCCAACCTTTCTGGAGAGCAATTTGGAATTACATACAAAGGGCAACAAAAATGTTCATACCCTTTGATCCAGCAATAGCACTACTGGGTCTATACCATGAGCAGATTATGAAAAAGTGTAAAAAAAATCACTTGTACAAAAATATCCATAGCAGCCCTGTTTGCAGTGGCAAAGAATTGGAAATTAAGTGAATTTCCTTCAATTTGGGGAATGGCTTAACATACTGTGGTATCTACATGTGATGGAACACTATTGTTCTATTAGGAACCAGGAGGGATGTGAATTCAGGGAACCCTGGAATGATTTGCATGAACTGATGCTGAGTGAGATGGGCAGAATCAGAAGAACACTGTATACCTTAACAGCAACATGGGAGTGATGATCAACTGTAATTGACTTGCTCATTGCAACAATCAGGCACAATTTGGGGGTATCTGTGATGGAGAATACCATTTGTATCCAAAGAAAATACTTTGGAGTTTGACCAAATATCACAGACCTTTAATTTTTTCTTTCAAAAAGTTATTTTATTATGTAATTTTGCTTTCTATTATACTTTATTTTTCTTCCTTAAGTTTATGATTTCTCTCTTATCACATTCAACTGGATCAATGTTTATAATGGAAACCATGTAAAGACTAACAGACTGCCTTCTGTGAGGGGATGAGGTGAGGGAAGCAGGATTAGGGGGAAAAATTGTAAAATTAAAAATAACTAAACTCTTTCTTTTATTAAAAAAGGTAAATCAAAAGGGCAAGGAATAAACAAAATAGAACAAAACAAATGTTGAGCAAGACTATCAAATTGCATACAACCCTCAAAGGAAAGATATAGCACTTCTAATTCAATAGAACTTTACTTCTCTTGGTATAATAAAAGGGTAGAACATAATTGAAAAGAATAAACCTAAAGGGTATGGGTATAACTGGGTCTTATCTCTCAATTGAAGAGGTCCAAGATGACATCACTATGTTTGAGACAAAAAGCCCTTTTGAAAATCAGGGGTATTAACTTTAAACATATCTGTCTCTTTATCCTTTGACTCACTTTAATCATTCAGTGTTTAGTAACCAGTCTCATGAGGGGAACATGGGAGAACTTAAGTTAATGTCTCTGTTACTTATAATCATTTTTAAGGTTCTCAGGGGAAACCTTTGGATGGTCCCAGGACTTGGAGATCTTTTGGATTCTTGTGGTTGTTAGGATCAGTGTTTGACTTGACAGGTACTTCACTGAAAGAGGGTTGAGTACCCTGGGTGGGGTTGCAAAGTGTGAGATAGAATAAGCCTTGCTTCACTTAGCAATGTAGTAAGTATTCCTGGTGGGGAGGGGTAGTGGGGTGGGAGAGACAATGGGCCTTTCTTCACTTAATATTGTATTGGGTACCCTGAGGGCAGGCAGGGATGTAAACTATGAAAGAAAATTGACCTGGGGGAGGGACACAAATAGTTTAAGAAATGATATGACTTTGGGCAATAATTTGGCTCCTAAGGATTGTGTATGATTGAAAGATACTTGAAAATGGGGTAAGGTAAAAAAGGATTATAATTATAATGTTTTAAAATTTCTTATTTATTTTCATCCAAATGCACATGCATATTTCCAAGTTTCAAAACTTCCCTCTACCTCCCTTCCCATGTAATTATATTTAGATGCAAATTAAATCAATGCTCCCTATCAAGCAACCTAATAAACAATCTGTGATGATATCTTGATAACAATATGAGCTTATCAAGCAAAAATAATCAAACTATGATTGATGATATATGATTAATAATATTGGAGTGATAAAGAATACCTAAGGAAGAGGCACAAACATTTATAATTTTAGAGGGGAAGAAGGGAGAATATGAAGGCTGAGAAAAATCTGTTCATTAGATTTAGACCAGAGAGGGAAAAGAAGGGAGTATACCAGAAAGGGAACATTCCCATTTGGGCTTAAAAATCTAACTTAATCTACAAGGTGTGTGGGGGGGTGCTGGGAAAGGAAAAGATAAGGGAAGAAGGAACTGATAAAAAGGAAAGGGAAGGAATAAGTGAAAATGAACTGAAAGTTAAATTTCTTTTTGTTATTACAGATATTATTTGAGTTTTACAATTTTCCCCCCAATTTTACTTCCCTCCCCCCACCCCACCACCCACAGAAAGCAATCTATGAGTCTTGAATTTGTTTCCATGTTGTACATTGTTCCAAACTGAGTGTGTTGAGAGAGAAATCATAACCTTAAGGAAGAGAAAAAAAGTTTAAGAAATAACAAGATCAGAATAAGATATCTGTTTTTTGAAAGTAAAATGTCTAAAAGGTAAGTCAAAGGTAAAGGTAGTAAAATTTTGGTGAGGAGATATAAGAGAAAAGGAAAGGGACAAATATAAATGAAGAAAGATATCATGGATGGAAATAGAGACTTAGTAACCTTAACTGTAAATGTGAATGGGATGAACTGTCCTATAAAATGAAGTGGGTAGCAGAAGGAATTAAAAACCATAATCTTTCAATATGTTTTTACAAAAAACACATTTAAGGCAGAGAGATACACATAGAGTAAAGGTGAAAGGTTGGAGCAAAATTCATTTCACCTCAGCTGAAGTGAAAACAACTAAGATAGTGATCCTAATCCCAGACAAACTAAAAGCAAAAATTCATCTCTTTACAAGGAATAAGGAAGGAAACAACATCTTCTTAAAAGGCATCATTGGTAATGAAGCTATATCATTACTAAACATGTATGAATCTAGTGGTATAGCATCCAAATTCCTAGAAGAAAAACTTATTGAATTACAATGAGACATAGAGGGCAAAACTTTGATATTGGGAGACCTCAATTGCCCTTTCAGAACTAGATAAATCTAACAACAAAATAAACAAGAGTGAAGGTGAATGAAATCTTAGAAAACTCAGATATAATAAGCCTATGGAAAAAACTTAATGGGAATAGAAAAGAATATCAATGTTTCTTAGCAGTATATGGCACCTTCAGAAATTTGACCATATACAAGGGCAAAAAATAACCTTAAAATCAAATGCAAAAAGGCAGAAATAATGAACACACACACTTCTCAGACCATGATGCAATGAAAATCATATGTAAAAAAGGATCAGGGATAAATGAAACAAGCCCTAATTTGAAAATTAAAAAAATTATCTTAAATAATGGGGGGGATCAAACAGCAAATAATGGGAAAAGTTAATAATTATATTCAAGAAAGCAATTATAATGAGACAATATATGAACTTTATAGGACACAGTTAAGGCAAGTTTGAGAGGAAACTTTATATATCTAAATAGCTTAATGAATAAAATTGAGAAAGAGGAGATCAATGAATTGGGTATCCAACTAAAAAAAACTAGAAGAAGAACAAATTAAACATCCCCAATTAAATACCAAATTAGAAATTCTGAAAATCAAGGGAGAGAATAATAAAATGGAAAACAAGAAAACCAGTGATCTCATAAATAAGAATTGTTTTATGAAAAAGTCAATAAAATAGACAAATCTTTGCTTAATCTGTTTAAAAAAGAAAGAAGACAAAAATTACCATTATCAAAAATGAAAGGGTGAACTAACAACCAATGAGGAGGAAATTAAAGAGATAATTTGGAGTTACTTTACTGTATGTGAATAAAATGGATAACTTGAGTGAAAAAGATGAATATTTACAAAAATATAAACTGCCCAGAGTATTAGAAGATTAAATAAATTACTTAAATGACCGTATTTCAGGAAAAGAAATTGAAGAAACTATCAGTAAACTTCCTAAGGGAAAAAATCCAGGTCCAGATGGATTTTCAAGTGAATTCCAACAAAGATCTAAGGAATGATTAATTCCTTCCCTACACAAAGTATTTTTTTAGGTTTTTTTCCGAGGCAAATGGGGTTAAGTGGCTTGCCCAAGACCACACAGCTGGGTAATTATTAAATGTCTGAAGCCAGATTTGAATGCAGGTTCTCCTGACTCCAGGGTACTACACAAATTTTTTTAAAAAATAGAAGCAGATTGAGTTCTACCACACTCATTCTATGACACCAACATGGTACGGATACCTAAACCAGGAATAACCAAAACAAACAATCTTCCTAATGAATATTGATGCGAAAACCTTAAATAAAATTTTAGCAATGAGACTACAGCAAGTTATTACCAGGCTAATACACCATGATCAGATTGGATTTGTACCAGACAGACGGTGATGGTTCCAAATTAGAAAAAGACCTTATATAATTAAACATATTTATAGCAACACCAACAGAAAATGGAAGATTATCTCAATAGTTGCTCAAATAGCCTTTGATAAAATACAGTATCCATCATTATTAAAAACTGTAGAATATTTATGAATAAATGAAGGTTCCCTTAAAGTAATAAATATTATTTATCTAAAACATCAATAAATATGTGCAATGGCAATAAACTTGGAACATTTCAAATAAAATCAGGGATGAAACAAGGATGCCCATTACTATTTATCTGTAATGTAATAATATATTATTAGAAATGCTTGTAGTAGTAATAAGAGAAGAAAACAAAATTGAAGGAATTAGAATTGGTAATGAAGAACCAAAACTTTCTCTCTTTGCAGTTGATATAATGCCATACCTACAGAACCAGAGAAAATCATGTAAAAATTTCCTTGAAACAATGAACAAATTCAGCAAAATAGGATATAAAATAAGACCAAATAAATCATCATTTCTATGAATGACCATCAAAACCCAAGAAAAAGAGATAGAAAGAGTAATTTCAGTTAACATAACTGTTGACAGCATTAAATACTTGGGAATCTACCTCCCAAGACACACCCAGAAACTGTATGAGCACTATTATAAAGTATTCCTCACCCAAATAAGGTCAAATATAAATAATTTGAAAAATATCATATTTTCATGGTTAGGTCATTCTAATATAATAAAAATGACAAATCTAACCAAATTAAATTACTCATTCAGTGACATAACAATCCAACTAACAAATAGAAAAAAAAAATAGTAGCAAAATTCATCTAGAGCAAAAAATAGGTAAGAATAGCAGGGAACTGATGTAAAAAATGTAAAGAATGTGGCCAAGCTCTACCAGATCTAAAACTATATTATAAAGCAACAGTCATTAAACTGTGTTGGAGGGGATGGCTAGGTGGCACAGTGGATGGAGCAGCTGCCCTGAAGTCAGGAGTACCTGGGTTATATACAAAAAGACAACTACTTCTGTTTGAGAATTCAATATTTGACAGCAATTACTTGGAAAAATCAAAAATAGTATGGCAAAGACTAAGTTTTGATACACATCTCACACCCCATACCATAAGTTCAAAATGGTTACAAGATTTAGACATAGAGTGATACCATAGATACATGAATAGAACAAAAAAGTGCTCAATATATCTGATCTATGGAAAGGGGATAAATTTATGAGCAAATAAGGATTAGAGCACATTATAAACTGCAAAATGAATTATTTTGACTATCTTAAATTAAAAAGGTTTTGCTTTAATAAAATCAATGCTACCAAAATAAGAAGGAGAGCAGAAAGCTGGGGAAACTATCTTCACAATCGGGAGTTATGATAAAGGTCTCATTTCTAAAATATATAGAGAATTACATCACATTTATAAGACCACAAGTCATTCCACAATTGATAAATGGTCAAAGGATGTGAACAGTTTTCAAATGAAGAAATTAAAGCTAAATATAATCATATGAAAATCTATTCCAAAGGACTATTGCTTAGAGAAATGTAAATTAAAATGACATATCATCTCATACCTCTTCAATTAGGCAAGATGAGTAATAGGGAAGATGATCAATGTTGAGAGATTGTAAGAGGTTTGGGACATTGATGCATGGGTGGTGGAGTTGTGAATGGATCCACTCTATCTGGAAAGCAATCATGGAACTATGCCCAAAGAGTAATGAAACTGTTCAAACCCTTTGACCCTGGAATTTCAATTCTAGGTCTATATCTAGAAGAAATTATAATGGGAAAAGTCCTACATGTTCCAAAATATTCATAGCAACTTTTTTTTTGGTGGCAAAGAATTGGAAATTGAGAGGATGCCCAGCAATCGGGGAATGGCTAAACAAGTTATAGTACATGAATACTAATTCTATTTTTCTACAGCCTCTAGAGAAGCATGGACATGGGATCTGATGCTGAGTGAGAAGAGCAGAACCAAGAGAACAATGTACACATCAATAACAATATTATGAGATGAATAACCTTGTTGGAAGTAGCTCCTCTTGGCAGTCCATAGGGCTAGGACAACTGTATTTTACTGATTATGGACTACATTATCCCCATCCATAAGAAGAAAAAGAAAACAAAACAATAAATATAGAAAATAAAACCTCTTCCAAATATGATGACCACCCTGTAAATATTATCTCTTATGTAACTCTTTCCCTTAATCCTAATTCCTCATGCTGAAAATTGCTAATTTGTAAACTTGTTTATCAAATATGTGTGTAAAATGTTAACATCACTATTCCCTTTTGAAGGGACAGAGGCTGGGAAGTGAGGGTGGAAGGAAACTGTATAAGATAGAAATATGCATGAGCATATGGATGAAAATAAATATATTAATTTTTTTCATTTAATTTTTTATTCTCATTTGTACAAAATTTTTTTTACATTAATAAAATATTCTTGTTTAAGAGTAAATGAAATAGCCCCTCCCCATCATGAATATAGACTTTCTTGAGCAATAAAGGGGAGAGAAAAAATTAAAATAAAAAAAATAGTAATAATTGTAGGTATGGCCAGGTGGCACAATGGACGAAGCACCATCCCTGGAGCCACGAGCACCCGAGCCCACATCCAGCCCCGTAGCCCCAACAATCACCCAGCCATGTGACATGCAAGCCACCTGATTCCCCACTGCCCTGCAAAAACCAAAAAGAAGAAAACAAAAGAGCCAAAATAAAATAAAATAGCAAGAATTTTAGTGGTGGCTGGGTGTGGACAGAGCATTGGCCCTTGAGCCAGGAGCACCCAGGTCCAAATCCGGCCTCAGACACCTAAAGATCACCCTGCCATGTGGCCCCAGGCAGACCACCCAGCTCCATTTGTCCTGCACCCTCCCCCAAATAATAATAATAAAAAAATGTGCTTCAGTCTTTGTTCCAAAACCAACAATTCTGTCATGGGTGGATCACATTCTTTATGGTAAGTCCGTCGCAAAAGTTACTTCCATATTTTTCCAACATTGCCATTGCTAATCACAAATCCCTCCTTTCTTATTTCTCCACTACCATGTACTATATGTTCTCTCTCCTTTCACTCTGACTCTGCTATACGGTAGCTGAGTGGCGAAGCAGACAGATCCCTGGTTCTGGGGCCAAGAGGACCTGAGCCCCCATACCACCCCTTAGGCCCAGAGTCCACCTGGCCCTATGGTCCTGGACAGGTCTTCCAATCCCAGACCCTTGCAAGAAGTAAAAAAGAAAATGTGTTATATCTGACCACTCTCCCCCCATGGTCCATCCTTTCCTTTATTCACATCCCCACCCCTTCCCCCTGCTCCCCCCTCCGTCTTACTCCAGATGTCTATACCCCATTGAGTATATATGCTGTTTCCTCTCCTAGCCACCTCCAATGAGAACAGTTTCCCTCATTCTCCCTTGCCGCTCCCTTCCATATCATTGCAATAGCTAATAATAAAGAATAATAATAAAGAAATAATAAAGAAAAATCTTATTATGTGAAATATCTTGGCCTATTCCACATCTCCTTTTCTTTCTCCCATTACATTGCCATTTTTTTCTATTGACTCCATTTTTACACCATATTTTATCTTTAAATTCAGCTTTTTCCTGTGCTTCAACCATAAAAGCTCCCTCTACCTGCTCTATTAGCTGAGAAGGATCATATGAGTATTATCAGTGTCATTTTTTCTATGCAGGAATACATGCAGTTCATCATCATTAAGTCCCTCATATTTTCCCCCCTCCTCCAATCTCCATGCTTCACCTGAGTCCTGTATCTGAAGATCAAACCTTCTGTTCAGTTCTGGCCATTCCAAAACGAACATTTGAAATTCCCCTGGTTCATTGAAAGTCCATCTTTTTCCCTGGAAGAGGACATTCAGCCTTGCTGGGTAGTTCATTCTTGGCTACATTCTAAGCTCTTTTATTTTCTGGTATATTATATTCCAAGCCCTATGAGCTTCCAATGTAGTTGCTGCTAAGTCCTGTTTGATCCTGACAGCAGCTCCATGATATTTCACCTGTGTCCTTCTGGCTGCTTGTAATATTTTCTCTTTGACTTGGGAGTTCTGGAACTTGGCTATAATATTCCTAGGGGTTGGTTTTTTGGGATCTCTTTCTTTGGGGGATCAGTACATTCTCTCTATTTCTATTTTGCCCTCTGCTTCTAGAATATAAGGGCAATTTTCCTGTAGTTATATTTTGAAAATGATATCAAGGCTCTTTTCCTGATCATGACTTTCAGGTATTCCAATAACTTTTAAGTTATCTTTCCTAACTCTGTTTTCCCTATCAGTTGTTATTTCTATGAGATATTTCACATTTTCTTCTAATTTTTCATTTTTTTGGTTTTGAAGTATTGATTCCTGATTTCAGGTAAATTCATCAATCTCCCTGAATTCTATTATTTGTCTGAAGGATTTGTTCTCCTCAGAGAGGTTTCTTATCTCTTTTTCCATCTGGCCAATTTTGCTTTTTAAAGCATTTTTCTCCTCAATAACATTTTGAACTGTTTCATCCATTTGACCTAAGCTGGTTTTTAGCATGAAATTTTCTTCAGCATTTTTTGGATATCCTTGACTAGGCTGCTGACTTCATTTTCATGTTTTTCCTACATCTCTCTCATTTCTTTTCCCAGTTTTTGTTCCAACTCCCTCATTTGATTTTCAAAGTCTTTTTTGAGCTCTGTCATTGCCTGATCCCAGTTTCTGTTTTTCTGGGATGCAGGAGCTTGTGTTTCTGAGTATATTGATCCTTCATGGGATCATAGATAATATATTTCTCAATGGTGTTCCTCTTTTTTCTCTGCTTGCTCATTTTCCCAGCCTAAGCCTGTTTTGGGGGTGCTTCCTGAGCTTTTGGGGCACTCCCACAAGGGTCTCAGTGTGTGGTGCTCTGTCCTCCCTCCTGGTCTGTGAATAACCATATGTGCTCCCATCTGCCACGGGCCTGTGGTGGAGGGGGCCGCTGCTGTTCTGTGTGGGGGCCTAGCCTGTGATCAGGATCTGAATGTGTTCAGAGCCCCAGAATCCTGTTCCTGGGACAGATGGCAGAGCTCTGCAGTCTCTCCTCACTCCCCTCCCTCAGCTCAATGGGCTCATGCCCTGGAGGTTCCTGCTTACTGGCTCCTCCTGCTTCTGTTTCCAGCAGGGACTGCTGCTTGCACTGTGCCCTGAGGGCTGGGCTACATGTGCTCACTCTGGCAGAGGTTCCCTGCTGTTCCCCCACTTTGTGCCCTGTGTTCCCCGGGGTGTAGCTCTGGAAACTCCCCTGCTACTGTGAGCTGGGGTTCCCAGTGCCCTCGGGCTGCCTCCGGGAGGCTGAAGTTCTTTTGCTCTCACAGGCTGCCCTGTGGCAGGCCACCCCTCCGACCCCAGGGAGCAGAGCTTTTCTGCTCTTTTCCAGGTTACCTTGAGTAGGAAGACTGCTTCTCTGGGTCCCTTTGTGGGTTCTGTCTCTCAAAAGTTTAGTTAGAGTCCTTAGTTTAGAAGTTTTATCAGAGAGCACCTAAGACTCAATGCTTTCTTGTTGCCATCTTGGCTCCTCCCCCCTTATTTAATTTTTGTTTTAAATGACTTCTATCCTCTTTTTTGGTCATAGTTTTCTGAAAAAGCAATAATTTTCAAATTATCTTTGCTGAATCTGTTTTCTAGGTTATTTGTTTTTCCATTGAAATATTTCACATTTTCTTTGAGTTTTTCATTCTTATGGTTTTTTCCCAATGTTTTTACTGATTTTTCACAAAGTTCTCATCTTACCTTAGTTCCATTCCATATTTTAAGGAATTATTTTCTTTTTGTGAGCCTTTATTTCTTTTTCCATTGGTCAATTCTTGTTTGTAACGCATTCTCCTCCATTTTCCCTCAATTTGAACCAGTCTGTTTTAAGAATGTTATATTATTCAGTATTTTTGGATATTTACTTCTCCAAGGTTTTGACTTAATTTTCATGATTTTCTCACATCACTTTTGTCTTCACAATTTTTCCTCTATCTCCCTTACTTGATTTTCAAAATCTAGTTTGAGCTCTTGTATACCCTGAGACAAAAATCACATTTTTCATGGTATATTTGGATGCAGAAACTTTGACTTCAACATCTTCTGACTGTGTATAATGATATTTAATTTAACCAAAGTAATTGTCTATGTTAGTATTATTTTCCTTCTATCGGTCATTTCCCCAGCCTAAGACTTGAATGTAACTCTTTGTTAAGCTGGAGCTCTGCTTCCAGTTTGGAGGACACACTGTACCAAGATTTTGATGGTTTTTACAAGTTTTCACATCCTCCAATTATGAGAGGGAATGAATATGCTCCTGACCTTTCTTCTGATATGTGGATAATCACAAGCACTCCCCTCTGCCCTGCAACTGTTTGAAGAATCCTCCCTCCACTCAGGCATTAGTAATCTCTGTTGTGATTCAGGTCCTCTTTCTAGGATTGGAACTCCAAACTGAGCCTCAGATCTGAGTATGGGCAAAACAACAGAAGCCTGTTAAGGGATAAGAAATAGACCCCTGAAATCTATCCTGAACCCTCCCCCCCACAACCTTTGGGTTTAGAGTTCTAGAATAGTCTCCCAGTGCCAGCTCCAGATCCACTGGAGTTGGATCTGTACCACTGAGGCCTGTGTTCCACTGTGCTCTACTCTCACTGTGGTGTAACAGTTTTCCTCCTGATGTTCCAACTTGTCCATGGCAATCCCTTGACTAAGAAGTCTGGAAACTGCCACCATTCCTTTCAAATTCATTAATGTTTCATTCATAAATTATTTTGGAATCATAGGAGAATTCCTTAAACTCTCTTTATTATTTGTGATTACATTCTGGTCTTTCCTTGACTACATCATTCCGTTGACACTATCACATTTATGAACAAATATGTAATTTTTTATATTCAAAGTCCTTCATAATATAATCTCATCCCTCCCACTAGTCTTTTAACACCCTACCCCTCCCTCCTCAATTCAGTGTTACTGCCTGCCTCCCCCACAACAATGTGGTAATGAACTTCATTGTCTTATGTTGGTCATTTTCAGTAGTTATTTCTCATATGTGGAATTTTCTTTGGTTTTAATTTCTTTCTTTAGCATTCCTGGTTTCCTTCAATTCCTGGCTAAAGTTCTACTGTCTTCTGGAAGCGACCATGATTATCCTTAATTCTATTCCATTCCCTCTGATTTCCTATTCATCCTTACTATATCTTATTTACACATAATTGTTTTTATTTTGTCTTACCCATTAATTTCTGAGTTCCTTTAGAATAAGGACTATTTTTTATTTTTATTTTTTGCCTTTCTTTGTATTTCCAGCACCTAGCACAGTACAACGCATGTAGTATGTTGTTAATAAACATTTATTGATTGATTAACTGAGATGAGGAGGGAAAATTCCTCTCTTATATGTAGTTAAATGGCAATTAGATCTAGAAATAGAAGACCGACTTTTAGAAGCTGATTCACATTTTAAAAATCAGAAGACATAGGGGATAACTAAGTGGCACAGTGGATAGAGCACCAGCCCTGGAGTCAGGAGTACCTGTGTTCAAATAGGCCTCAGACACTTAATAATTACCTAGCTGCGTGGCCTTGGGCAAACCACTTAACCTCATTGTCTTGCAAAAAAAACCAAACAAAACCCTAACAATAAAAAAAAAAATCTCAAGACATTATGCAATTACTTAACCTTTTATGGCCTCAACTGTTCTTAACTTATAAGAAATCATTATATTATCAGTACTTATTCTATCACACAAGACTGTTATGAAATAAGTACTCTTTAAAGTATATGATTGCAGCTTTTTCGCAACGGGTTTGCCACCAGAACACAGGTGTTGTGAAAACCATTGCTAAACCTCCACAAAAATGGGCAAGGAAAAGATTCACATTAACATTGTTGTCATTGGACGCGTAGACTCTGGCAAGTCCACTACGACTGGCCACCTCATCTTCAAATGTGGTGGAATAGATAAAAGAACCATTGAGAATTTCGAGAAGGAGGCTGCTGAGATGGGAAAGGGCTCCTTCAAATATGCCTGGGTCTTGGATAAGCTGAAGGCTGAACGTGAACGTGGTATCACTATTGATATGTCCCTGTGGAAATTTGAGACCAGCAAGTATTATGTGACCATTATCGATGCTCCAGGACACAGAGACTTTATCAAGAACATGATTACAGGCACATCTCAGGCTGACTGTGCCATCCTGATTGTTGCTGCTTGTGTTGGTGAATTTGAAGCTGGTATCTCAAAGAATGGGCAGACCCTTGAGCAAGCCCTTCTGGCCTACACACTAGGTGTAAAACAACTGATTGTTGGTGTAAACAAAATGGATTCCACTGAGCCCCCTTACAGCCAGAAGAGATATGAGGAAATTGTCAAGGAAGTCAGCACCTACATTAAGAAAATTGTCTAGAACCCTGACACGGTAGCCTTTGTGCCAATTTCAGGTTGGAATGGTGACAACATGCTGGAGCCAAGCTCTAATATGCTTTTGTTCAAGGGATGGAAAATCACTCGTAAGGATGGTAAGGCTAATGGAACTACACTGCTCGAAGCCTTGGATTGCATCCTGCCTCCAACTCACCCAACTGACAGTCCCTCCGTCTACCCCTCCAAGATGTCTACAAGATTGTCGGTATTGATACTGTACCTGTTAGCAGAGTGGAAATTGGTGTTCTAAAGCCAGGAATGGTGGTCACTTTTGCCCCAGTCAATGTTACAACTGAAGTAAAGTCTGTTGAAATGCACCATGAAGCTTTGAGCGAAGCTCTGCCTGGGGATAACATTGGTTTCAATGTCAAGAACGTGTCTGTCAAAGATGTACGCAGTGGTAATGTGGCTGGTGATAGCAAGAATGATCCACCAATGGAAGCAGCTGGCTTCACTGCACAGGTCATTATCCTGAACCATCCAGGCCAAATCAGTGCTGGCTATGCACCTGTTCTGGATTGTCACACTGCTCACATTGCTTGCAAGTTTGCTGAGCTGAAGGAGAAGATTGATCGCCGTTCTGGTAAGAAGCTGGAAGATGGCCCTAAATTCCTGAAATCTGGTGATGCTGCCATTGTTGACATGGTTCCAGGCAACCCCATGTGTGTGGAGAGCTTCTCTGATTATCCACCTCTGGGTTGTTTTGCTGTCCGTGATATGAGGCAGACTGTTGCAGTTGGTGTCATCAAGGCAGTTGACAAGAAGGCTGCTGGAGCTGGCAAGGTCACAAAATCTGCCCAGAAGGCCCAGAAGGCTAAATGAATATTCTGTACAACACCTGCCACCCCAGTCTTAATCAGTGGTGGAAGAATGGTCTCAGATATACTTGGGGAGCCCCATGTGGCCACCAACACTTCTGGGGCTCCACTCACACCACAGCAGCCCCAGCAACATGATTGCCTCTATGTTTCTCTCTCTGTTTTCTACCTACTCTCAGTCTTAATGAACTTCAGAGCAGAGCAGACAATCCCTGACCTGTAAAAGGTCTGGATCCACAGCCTAAGCCCTGCCAATTACTTGCCAGAGCAAGAGGCAGCTGGGATGGCATGGAAGTGTGTGTGTGTGTGTATCTACTTTATAAGGCTAAATTACTGAAAGACAGAATTCCCTATTGTATTAATGGTCACTGTTTCCTAGAAATAATACCATGTTATCTATGGTCCTGGAAGAGAAATTTGAAAAGTTCTATTAAAATCAAATAGTTTCATTTAATAGACAATAATAAACTTTGTTTGAGACTAATCCCAAAGGGGCAAATCAATAAAGATTAAAGTTGAAAAGTACACTTTCATTCTACCATGCTATTGATGCATCCCTTACCTTTTCAAATAATTCCTCTAATATCTGTTAATCACCTCTACTACTGTTCAAGAGTAGATGAAATAAGCAAGGCCTTTTGAATGTCTAGTGGCAGCATTGTGTTCATATATAAGAAATATATATTTTAAGAACAAACAAACAATAAGTTAACTTGTTAAATCTTTTTAAAAGTTTTCATGACATTTATGATTCCCTAGAATTCTGATTTATATCTTTAAAAGCATACGTATATACTCTTTTACATTATTTCTTGTTATTATGTCTTAGATTTTTAAGCATTTAAATTCTTAAATATTTCCTTAGAGCTGTACCTGGACTCAGGAAGATCTCAGTTCAAATTTGGTTACTGAAACTATCTGTGTGACTATATTATCAATATTTGTTTCCACATCTATAAAGTGTTGCTCTTTGGAAGGGAGTATAGATGTATTTCATGCTTCCTTAGAAAGCAGAATTGTAAATGATGAGTAAAAGATTTAGAGTTGATACTTAAAGAACTTATAGATATGTCAATTGGAAAGGACTACTAATACAATGATAAATTCTCTGCTCTAACTTTTCACAATCCATCCCTTTCACTTCTTTTTTGTTTTCTTAAATATGCTTAAATGCTTATTAAATTTTCTCAAATATTGAATATTAAATAAATGAATATTAATTATTTTTCTTAAATATTAAATAAGTTTCTAACTACTAAATAAGGACTATATGCACCTAACAGTCTAAACATATTGGTCTACTTGCAGTTTCTCACCTACAATACCCAATCTTATATCTATATTCCTTTGTATTGACTGTATCATATGCTTAGAATGCTCTCCCACTATACCACCACTTCTTACAATTCCTGTTTTCTTTCAGTGTTTTTCCCCAAACAAAAAATGGCAATAGTTCTTTAGAAAGCTACATATTCTTCAATTACGTTTTTTTCTAAAATTTAGAGGAATGATGTACTTATTTACTATTTTACTTTATAGAAACACTACTCTATTCAGGAAAAATTGGTAAAGAAGACAAGACACTAATTAAAAAGATGGAACCATGTGGATGATGGTAAAATGGGATGAATGAAGAACTGTTTGAATAGTTAGACATAAATATAAATAAGTAAATAAGTAAGCAAATAAATAAATAAATAAATAAATAAGGTATCTTTTTTGGTTGGCATATGTGGACATCAGCACTTGGCATAAATGATTTACATAATATGCTAAATAAATGATAATTAATTGGAATTGAAATTCCAAGAGGATATTATTGTTTCGCAGCATTCTGTCTGTTGTGATGTTCTGGGACAATGAAGGAATAAAGATGGAAACTTGGATTTATCCAAGTACCTTACTTTCACTACATCATTCTGTCTAAAAATTATGATGAAAAGGCTTGTTTTCCAAGTATACTCTGATATGCTATTTACCCAATTTTACACACACACACACACATACACACACACACACACACACACACACACAAATGTCAGTCATCTAACTGCTATCTGATGTTTTTGGTGTGTGTGTGTGTGTGTTTACTTAAGAAGGATGCATTCTTTTCTCTTCCTAGTGCCATAAGCATCAAAAATGTTATTGTTTTTTTGACCCTCCCCAGTTGTGACTCATCCTGGATGCCCCAATTCTCTGTATATTCTGTTTAACCTTTTAATAATGTAATTGGAATAGTCCTGTCGATGCTCAGCTTAATCTCCAATGACTACATTCCTTTGCTATCCTGGTAGTGGTCTAGCTACACTTGCATATTGTTATCTCGAATAATTTCCTTATTTTTCTAACCAACTTTTGCCTGATAGTTTGTCACTTCTTCAGCTCCCATAAATTGGATCCTCTTTTTGACATCTAGTAAAAGCAGTTCTTTCAAATTTAAGTCCTATGCAGTTATATTTCTTACAGCTGCATTTCTGCCTTTGTATTTATTGAAATAAAATGCATATTGAAAATAATGAGGCAGAGATGTTGAAATATAAATAAAAGCCACCCAAGTTATTGCTAAGCATCATGGAGCAAGAGTTCTTAAACTTGAGGTCAATTAACTTTTATATACATATAGATAGATAGATATACATATTGCATTTTTAATGTAATTCTTTTCCTTTAAATCTTTTGCTTTCTATTTTATCATTTTAAAAACTTTTAACAAGGAGCACACAAACTTTAGTGCAATTGCAGGTGTTCAGGACATAAAATTATCCTCTTCCATTGTGGAACTTGCAATAGAAAGAACTAGTATTTATGTCCTTTAAATAGTCCAATCTTCTGCTTTCTGCTAACTTTAAATTCTAAATATAATGACATTATTATGTAAAATGAGAAATATTCAATGTGTTCATAAATTTAGAGTTTCATTTCAGTTAATAATCTAATTTTTAATTTTTAAGAAGATGAAATTGAATTATAGGTTGGATAAATTATTTACCTAAGGTCAAACATATAGTGTCAAACTAAGTGGCACTCTGAGACTCAAATCTAACAAGTCTTATTGCAAAGTAAATATTATTTCCACTGGCAGATGTCATGAAACACAATTCAATCCTTGACTGCAAGCCTTCACTTCATTGTTCTATCTCTTCCCCTCTCTCATTTGGATAGAAAGGCTTAGAATACAGATATAAAAGTGCAAACCAATTGCAGAGATGAAATGGAAGCTTATTCAGGTTTGGAATGAAATATGTAGGGCTTGGGATTTGAGATAAGAGGGGGGTGGGTGATGTAACCAGTACAGTCTCTATTTTATCTCTTTTTAAATCATTTCTTTTCTTTCTTGACACAATAGGTTTGAATCATGTTTGTTTTGTGGGGTAAAATACTCATCTATGTTGCATTGTCATATGAATTATGATATTTTAGAACATTTCTGTTATTTTGGTAAAAACTTAAGCCAAGGACAAGAGGTTTTGTAGACAACTCTTTTTCTTTTTCTGTTTTTTTTTTTTTGCAAGTCAAACGGAGTTAAGTGGCTTGCCCAAGGCCACACAGCTAGGTAAATATTAAGAGTCTGAGGCCAAATTTGAACCCAGGTACTGCTGACTCTGGGCCGGTTCTCTATCCACTGCACCGCCTAGCTGCCCCAGACAACTGCTTTTCTTTAGATTTTTATTATCTACTGCTTGACTGGAAAAGTTTTTCAATTCAGTCATCTAACTGCTATCTGATGTTTTTGGTGAAAGCATCTAGAAGGGTAAATAATAGATCAGCAACCAACACTAGTTAATTTATTTTTTTGTGTGTTTTATATACCAGGAAAGAAGTTCTCCTGGTGGAGGGGAAGGGTGCAGATTATAAACTCATCACAAAAATTCAGTATTCATTTACAAGACGAGATTGACAATTGTTATTTCATTTTGTTTAGCATGTAAGAATAATATTTTCAAAGTGTCTTATTATAGTCGATTATTTACTTTTCATAGCATCCCAGTAGGATTAAAAAGAAAAAAAAAACAATACCCCTATTGTTAATAAGAGAATTAAACAGAAAAAAATATTGATCAAAAGAAATAATGTATGCAGAGTTTGGCCAAACTTAAAGTGTGTATAAATTTCAGTCATTTTTATTTACATCATCTTTATTAAAAGATCTAGTAAAATATTCATACTCCTCTCTAGTTTCAATGACTTAAGTAAGGGAGAAATCATCAGAGAAGGGGAAACAAACATGATGTCTTTCTTATTCCGGTCTGTTGCAGGATTTTCTGGGTCATTATTTTGTTGCTTTTTCTTTGTTTTTCACTTAGAGAATAATCTAATTGAGAAGGTAAGGCTGGAATGTATGAATTGATGGATAAAGTAAATAGCACATAAGATAGCTAGGATCAATATTCTAGGAAACACAGGTCACAAATTGGACTCTTAGGTCCATGTCTAATGGTCTTCTAAATCATCATTACCATGATTTTACTTTCTAAATACTGTAAAACATTTCAATGTGTAAATAATTTAGCAACTTGGTTCTTTCTGGAATTTGGCCTCTCCTGAAACTTTTTGACCTAACCCCTGAGCAAGCATTTTCTTCTCTCTGAAATATGACACCTGCCACCAAAATATATGATATATTGGGACCATACCAAAATGTATTTTCTCAAAAATATATTTTGTATGGTGTAATGTTGAAAGCAGTGCAAAGAGTATTTGACATTCATCATTTCCTAAGGATAACTTAGAAAAATCTTTCTCTTTGTTCAACATTGAAATATTACTATTTCTAGATCCTTACCTCACAGATTGTGCTACTCAAGGAAATCCTTCATCTTGCATTTTATATGAATTATTTTTAATTTATTGAATGTTCAGCTGTTTTTATTTTTAATGATTTTGACATAGCTCTCTCACTCTCTCTGAGTGTGTCCATATAGCCAGCTATTTAGAGGTCAGGGACAGTTCATGACATCTGAAAAATAGAGAAAAAGAGTGAGAGTGAGAGCGAGAGCAAGAGAGAGAGAGAGAGAGAGAGAGAGAGAGAGAGAGAGAGAGAGAGAGAGAGTAAACATATATTTGGCTATGATTTTTCTTATCAAATATTCTAAAAGAAGACTTTATATCAGCTTGAATGAAGGAAGAGAACTAGAAGGCACAAATAAGTATGTGAGGCACAGCAAAGAGACATGATGTACAAAATATATAAGTAAAGTAAACTATAAGAAGACTGGAATATTGGGAGGATTTCAGATTGTGAAGATGTTTGAAAACCAAATAAAATATTTTATATTTTATCCTTGAAGTAAGGGGGGGTCATTCAGGTTTATTGAATATTGGGGAGATACAATAAGTCTTACTAAAATAAAGACTTTGATAGGATCAATTTGACAGTGGTGTGCAGGATGAATCACAATGTGGAGAGACTTGAGGCAGGAAAACCAGGAGACAATTGCAATAGTCCAGGTATAAGTTGATGAGGGCCTGTGCCCTAATGATTGCCATATTAGAAGGAAAAAAAGTATGTATATAGAAAAGATGCTAGGATGATTGAAATGATAGAACTTGAACACTGATTGACTATTGGGATTATGGAAGGAAGTGGAAAAAATTAAAGATGACATCTAAATTCTGATTCTTAAGTGACTTGGAGGAGGATGGCATCCTTTTCACTAATAAATAACTTAGGAAGAGTGTAGGGATTAGAGAGAAAGATCATGAATCCATTCTTTCACTTATTGAGCTTAGGATGTCTTCTGAACAACCTGAAAAGGAATGTAAATGGCCTTTGGTAACACTAGAGGGCAGTCACAATATGTTAGGGTTGGTTTTGTAATTATTGAACAACAGTTACAGTGGTGAAGTGTATAGAAATCTAGCCTAGCTTGAAGAAGACTCATCTCCTCAAATTCAACTCTGACCTCAGACACTATTAGTATGACCCTTAACCTTGCTTGCCTCAGTTTTCTCAGCTGTAAAATGTACTGGAGAAGGAAATGATAAACCATTCCAATATCTTTGACAAGCAAAGCCCAAATGGGTCAGATTATAACAAGTGCCCACCTAGTGCTTTAGTCTGTTTATATTTTATCTGCCTATCAGTCTATAATCACCAAAGGATGAGGATCACACCTTGATTTAACTCTATATCTCATTTATGTAGATGAATAATAAACCTATATTGGACACACAAATGGTTATTTCATGAGTCAAAAATGCTTGCCATACAATAGGCTTACAATTGAAGGAAATTATTTGTGAAACTGCTATTGATGTTAAGAAGTGGGGAAGTAATATGATAGGTTTCCTTCAAATTTTCAAAATGTTTATATGATTTTTTCCATCCTTTTGATTTGACTACATTCTCGCATTTAATCTTATACATTTGAAATGACTCTTCTTTACCAGTTGCTTTCTCACAATGTTTGTGAATGATAATGCATATGTGTGTGCTATTAATGATATTTTCCCCTTTATATATGGTGTTTTTTGGTATGGGTAGAACTGGATATCATGCAAGACAAATTTCTAGTGAGTATGAATCTGAAAATCTTGAAGTCTTGAAAAGTTAATTTCAATGATTATTTCATTAAGATTTTTCTCTTTGCTTTTACTCCTATTGAACATATTTCCGAGAATTTTCCATTGATTTCTAAGAAGAAAAACTGCCCAAATTGGGAAAGAAATAAAAAGAAATAAAATTATCCTGGAATAGGAAATTTAATGAGAGTGAAATGAAATAAAATGAAATAAAAGTTACTGCTTGAGCATCTATGGGAGGATTCTGACAGGATAGAATCTTCTCCTCTTTCCTTTTTAGACTCCTCTGGTTTTCATCTATTTCCCTATTTATTAATAGAACTCTCATTGTCATACTGAGACTTTGGCATGCAGGGGCTTCTTTTAGCATGAAATATCCCAGCACTTCTTTCTCCATACTCAACTCTCTTGCTATTTATAGAACAGGAAGATATATAATTGAGTATATATAAAATATAAATTTGCACATGCACATACTCAGAAATGGTATCCTATAATTCATTTCTCTTTCCTCCAGATCAAGAGCAACTACTCAAACATTTCTTCTACTGATAAATTTTGGCATTGAAATTTATACTTTCTTTTTTTTAGCTCCATCAGAAATCTTATTCCAGAAGTAATGTTTAAAATGTTTCCATTGGCAGTAAGTTCCAAGATAATTATGGCATCAAAAATTAATATGTATTTGTGAAATCATGTGCAACCCCAGATTTCATTATGTATACAAACACCAGTGTTATTAGAAAAGTATACTCTATCTCTCTTAGAGATGTGACTGATTATTGCATAGCCCAGGCGTTCTCATTCCTATTATTGTAATATTTTGCTTCATTTGCTAACTTAGTCAATGTCTTTATAGTAATGTCTTAGAGGAGGAAAACAAACCCAAACATAGTAGACAAATTAAGAAATAAAGGAAAGCTGATTGCGTACTGCTATCTATATATCATTATAGCTACCAATGATTGTTTTCATTTCATAAATGTTGAGATGCCACATAATTTTCAAAGGAGCCTCACATCTTTTCCCATAATAATAGTTCATGTCGCTCTAATTCTATAAACACACAAATATGTACATGCTCACCTACATGTACACACTCACATAAAGTCCATCTACTATATTCCCCACATCAGAAGTAAGAGGTTTTCAAGATATTCTCTGGCTAATGCTCTAATTTTAGTCCTAAAATTTAACTACTTAAATAGAAATAAATGAATTTGAGAAGAAATGAATCTCACTTTGATGATTGGCATTTGGGCTACTTTATAATTTGCAATATGATGCTGAAAGTTTGGATGATTTTTCTGACCATGTGAACTTGTCCTTTTCCACTTTGCTAACGCAGTGTTCATTACCTCATAGAAAAGGTATTTCACAGGGTGCAATTCTTAACTCAAACAAGGCCATCCTGATTGTGAATAGAGGTAGAATTTTTTTTCCAATGAGTTTTTCAAATTGTAGGAAAAGAAATGATATGTACCTTGTAAAACTGAATGAATTTCAAATTGACCAGTAATTTTTTTTTTGCTGCTTTCCAAGGGGTGAATTTTAGAGTTCTATCAAAAAAGACAAGGAGGAAAAAACACCATAAAATTAGAGCAGATTCTTTCCCTGAGTGAAAAGAAAAATGACAGAGAGAATGAAAGAGGCCTTGGACTTCAAATATAATGAAAGAAAGTGGTAATTTTTTTTTCCTGAACAGATGAGCCAGATGGCATTTACACAAAAGCATTAAAACTTGATGAATGCTTGAGAGTTTTCTTTAGTTCTTGTCACTTCAGAGAACATTTTATAAACATTTTCTTTAAAATGATGGGCCTGCAAGGTGATTGCTATACTTTCACTTTTGTATTATCAGTAGAAGTCTGACTCAGGTCACTAATGCATATGAGTTTCCATTGTTTAAAATCAGATTCAGATGGGGAATATATTGGTAAGTGTAGACCTTTCACCAAAAGCACTATTCCCCAACTTATATTATTCTTCTTCCCAAATACTTTAAATGATTTATCATTATCCACTAAATTAATAAAGCACTTAGTAGGTGTTATATAAATGCTTTTTATGTAATGTATATATATGTACATATATATATATATATATATATATGTATATATGCACATATATAAGCACATATATATGTTCCACTCATTATACTGGTCCTTTGAGTCCTCCATAATCTTAAAGAAACCTACTTTTTCAGTAGCATCTCAGACTTCTCTCCTCCATATGCTTACTATTTTGGATTGTCAGGGCTATCGCTTTACCTGGGTTTCCTCATATCTATTATTTTCTTCAAAGAATCTCTCATGCCTACAAAGAACAATAGTCTCCTTTTGAGAGGATAGAATACAAATTCCCTTTATATGGAGACTAATAATCAAGTGATTACTGAACTCTGGGTCACATGCCACCCTGTATTTTATGAGAGTCCATCCATCAGGGTCTCACCACATAGCTTACCAAATACCACCCTTTCTAGAAGATGGAAACTAAGCTACTAGTACTTTTGGATTTCATTAATTAGTCATTTTAATTTCAGTTTTATAGAATCAATTTTGATCTGAATGAGAATGTTTTTCTCATTGTATGCTTTTCCCACATGTAATTTCCAGATTTTTTTAATAATGAAAATCCCCAGGATTCTGGTCTTTTTCTCTTTTGGAGGTTTGTTATTTTTTATTTCTTATAAATAATGACTTAGTTTTATTGAATTATAGTTGTGATTTAATGGTATAATTATATTGGGGATATGGTGCTTTTAATAGTATTTTCCTTATGTGGAGGACACTGGGGAGCCAGCTTCATGTTTCATAGAGAGAGAGATGATGATGTGGAATGGATTTGCCTTGTAGAGATTGTGGAGCATTCATGTTCATTCTGGAACTAGTCAGCTAATTACAAGTTGAAGAGAAAGTCCTTTTATCGCTTATAGAGTTAATCAAAATTTTGTCTCAACTTTGGTCATCTGTACACTCAGAGTTCTCAAGGGACATCAGTGACTCCTTTATCCACTAGAACCAGTGAAAGTAGTGGTGATCTGGTGAATTTGAAGAGTCAAAAGAGTGATTTGACATTCTGGTATATAAAGTTCGGGTTTGTAGCCTGGACAGTATCAATAGCCCAAAGATAATTTGAGAATGAAATGTCTCTTTGTATACAGGCAGACCAGAGACCAAGACAGCTAAGAATGATGTCCCTTAACAAAGTGATATAAGGGAGAGAATGATTCCATGGTATTTTTACAAATACCATTGATTTTTTTTTTGTTGCATTGTAAAAGTATTATTCTTTTTTAAAAGTTACTTAATGATCAGTGGTCAAATGATTTTGGGTCAGAAATTCAAACTTTCTAGTGTAGAGAAAAGTCACTGTGCTCCACCTTCTTTTACATCACACTCCTTTAAATATGCTATTATATCCTCATTGCCATTATTTCTCTATGTTAAACTTCCACAGATACCTCAACATTTGTCCATGTTAGATTTGCCAATCAGGTAAAACTAGATGATAGTCTTTTTAAATTTTTTTCACTTAAAGCAATGGGGTTGAATAACTTCCCTATGGTCACACAGCTAGGCAATTATTAATTGTCTGAGGCCATATTTGAACTCAGATTCTCCTGACTCCAGGGCCAGTGCTCTATACACTGTGCAACCCAACTTCCCCCAGATGATAAAGTCTTGATCCAAAGACATTAGAAAAAAGATAACACCAAATCATTCATAGAGTATAGAACTCTGAGCAGGAACTTTTCTCTGCCTGGCTAAGGGATAGTGAACCAGATCACATTTTCAATACAATAATCCAGGAATAATATTATTTTTTCAACCCCTTTCTTCTGTGGTTAGTTATCACAACATGTTATTGACCACATAATTCATTAATCTTAACAGTAGTATAATGAGGTCTTAACAATTACCATCAGACTCATTCTATTTGTTGTTAATGTCAAAAAATCTGTGTGAGTGAAGGAGAAGAAGCTAACATGTGCACATAAAAGGATGAAAACTCAGTGAAGAATGAGTGAGATGATAAGTACCAGGAAACAAGTATGAAGCATATGAGCCCCCACTGTGACCTTGGCCCTTTTCTGGGAAGGGAATGATGATAATGAACCTGAACTGACTCCATTCCATCCTCTTTCCCCCCTAATTTATCTCCTCCTGTTCCTTCAATGAATACCAAAATATCCATAGCAATTATTCAATATGTTATCTCATATGCAATATTTGCATAGATTCAGCCTTGGCTTAGTGGTAACAAAGGCAGATTCAATCAAGTCTTAAGTTCTGCCAATGCAAAATACTAGATATTTTACCTTGGACAAGTTGCATAACATTTCAGTGTTCCAGGCAAGTTTCTTAAATCAATAAATGTAGAGTAGGTTACAATCAACTTAGGTTTAAGAAATGCTACAAGGGAAGTTGCTAGTGAAATCCAGGGAAATCACAAGCATAGGTAAAACAAGTTTTTGCACATTATTTTTTTTTTTCTGAGTACTACCTTATAAGATAATTCCTCTAAAGGAAACTTTAAAATAGCAATTTAGAGAAGAAAGACAGAAATCAATTAAAGAAATATTGAACAGAGTATGAATACTTCTGACAGGGCCAAGCAAAATGATGTGTGAAGTTCTGGGAGGTCTCAACAACTTTTGTTTGGGGCATCAGGAGGAACAACCTAGAGCATTATTTTCAGGAAAGAAATCTGGGGTATTTAAAATAAAAATTTACCAGAAGACAGGGTTTGCTTTGTTTTTTTTCATTTAAGTACATGATAAAATTCAATATACATAAAAGACATTTATTTAATGATGTGCTAATTGAATTTAATAGGCTATAAGTATAATATGAGTGAACAGTTTGATTTGATAACCAAAAGAATTAAGGCAATCTTAGGTCACAAATAGAAATTTTGTCAAAAATCAATAAAAATGATGCTTGAGAAAAACACTCTTCTGGTCAGACTATACCCACAATATTATTTTCAATTACTAGTGCAATAAATTAGGAATAATATTGAAAAATTTAATATGTTTCTATCATGGTGACCTAAATGATGAGTAGACTGACATCTATGACACACACAAAACTTCAAAAACCTGTCGAATTTTCATCTAGAGAAATAAAGGCAGTGTGAATCTAATAATAAACCGACATTTTCCTAGTTTTACAGTTATCGTAGCTCACAATTCAAAGATGGAAGGTTTGATCATACTGATGATTTGTCCATTGAGAGACAGGTTTGGCTGTATTGAGTTCACATTCTGTTGCTAGATATGTTCTGCTGGTGCTTGCAGTCGAGCCTCACTGATAGCAGGAGGAAACAAAACCAATTCAAGGGCAACAGACTCCCACAGTAGCCAAATCATCTCCAATAATCCTGTTTCCTATCAATTAGACCCTGTTTCTTGGGGTAAAATGATTCCAGTAGGAGGCAAGTGAGAAGGATTCCTTGCACAGCACACCTTCATTTAACAATTGTGCAATTATTCCTTCTCATGATTTATCTGGTTGGTATGGTTCAATATATTACCGAAGGATTACTCATAATAGTAGAATAAACCAAGTCAACATAGCAAAGGCTGGAGAATTAACAGAAATCATGAAAAACTGCCTGAGAAAGATTGCATTTTAGTTTTGCCTTGAATTATGCCAGGGAAACTAAGAGGCAGAGATGAGAGAAGAGAGCATTCTATGAAGGGATAGTCAGTGAAAATACTGAGTAAATAAATCGAACAACAAGGAAGAACAAGAAAACCATCACTGGATTACAGAATGACTTTTTGCTTCTTGTTTTTGTGGTTATGGTTGTTATTGTTTTACTCTGACGAGGGGAATATGTAAGACTACTGACAAGGAGCTAAGTCTGATTATACTGAACCACAAATAGATTATTTAATATTTGACCTTGGATCTAAAAAGAAGCCACTGGAATTTAAGAGGGTTGTGGTGAGAAGGTTAAGTCCTCTACTTTAGGAAAAGCATTTTGATAAATGAATGGAGCCTGCACTAGATTGAGAAGAGATATGACAGACCTAGCAACAAGCAGGCTACTGTAGTAGTTCATGTGTGTTGTGATGAGTTTTTGCTCCATGTTGATGGAAGTGTCAAAAGAGAGAAGGGGGATTATGTAAAAAAATATTTCAATAGCCTCCTTCTTTGAATTTCAGCCTTAGAGGACACCCTATTATAATCTTTTCTCCCTTTAGCTGCCACAATGATTTTATCTCTTGTCATTTCTCCATGAAAAAAACCTCCAGAGTCCTGTTGTCTCTAAGATAAAATATAAACACATTTTTCTTCAGAAATGAATTATCAAAACTGGTCTACATATTCATTTTCAGGCTTACTATAGATTTTTTCTTTTCTACCATATTATAGTTAAGCAAAACTAAATATGAACATGAACACTTCTGTTTCCTCTCTCCATAGTTTTCTACTTGTTGATCTATACCATTCTTTCCTTATTTTCGGCTAGTTTCCTTCATATCTTATCTTAATTGGTACCTTCTACCATATATTTTTCTTATAACAGAGCTTCTAATGTTCTCCCCAATATCACCTCTACATTCATCCCTCAAAAGTGTGCTTCTGCTTCTGTATAATCAAATATATACATATTGTGTCTTCTCCAGTTACATTATCAGTTACTTGATGGTAAGGACTGATTGATTCCCTTTTGTTTAGTTCCCTGCCTATAACATTATCTTAGATGTATGTAGTTTATACTTACTAAATAATTATATTTGACTTCCTTAATAGAATGGTATTTCCCTTTCTTAGTATAATATAAGATACTTGCAGGTAGTCACTGCATTGTTTGTTTCTTTGTATATTCCTAGACTTAGCTCAGTACCTATGTTTCAATAATTTTAATTTAATTATGCAAATTTTGCTAAATTAAAACCTCTAGATATTTTTCAAATGAACTTCTTGGAGTCATATTTCCCTGTCCTATACTTATAACATTGATCTGAGAAAAAATATATTTAAAAAAATGAATAAGTATATATTTTCTTTGTTAAATTTAATTTTGTTACTTCTTGTTATTCTGAATACATTTTAAATCTTAATTCTGTCATCATTACATGAAGCCTGACTTTCTCCTGACCAAAGAGCATCAACAGAATAATTTTTTTCATTCCCTTGACCAAGAGTGACTCCTGTTCTCTAAGATAAAAAGTAAAATGCCACGTACTTAATGCTATAGTGAAAAATTGCCTTTTAAATCACCTGAATTATCTGATTTAAGCGTAATGTCTTAAATCTCAATTAATTCCAAATGCTGTATATATAATAGAAATTCTGATCTAGTTACCAGTTGTTTAGATATTTCATTTCAAAGAAGAAATTGTTTAAAAACTCTTTAATTGGGGTGAGAACCTAAAATGTGATATGAGAATGACTTTCACTGTCAGTATCTCTGATACATATAGTGTACAACTTAATGTGTGATGAAATCTCTGGTATTTATGGAAGTTGCTTTGTTTGAGTTAGAAATAACTAACTTTGCTTTTCAGAGACCGCACTTAAATGCATACATAGTTTATAAACATATTAATTTGTGTGTACATAAATATATATAAATATGTATATTAGGCTATTGAGATTTTTTGCTATGATAACTACCACAGCTTCATTGTGTCTGCAATTTCAAAAGGGTATGATATTAATATCTGTATTTTGTATATAAACTTCAAAGTTTTCCTGCATTAAAAAATAAAATGCATATTAATTACTTAAGTGATAATTCACCAAATATAAGATATATATTCAGGAACATATTTTCTTTTAAAAGTACAGAATTGCTACTGAAACAAGATTTTAGATTAGAATTCTCATTATTCTTCATTTAGTTTATTCATATAAAATCTGTTTTGAGCTTCCTCAATACCAGGGGATACAAAGAGTCTCTCAATGCTAGACTTTGTCACACCTGATTAGAAAACTAAGGCCCTTTCCTGACATGTCATTGAATTGTCAATCACCATCTGACACCCTTGAGGAAAAGATTTCACAAGCCACTTTGAAAGTAATATAAATATTAAGGTCATTTCCCTTTAATTATTTTTTTCTCTTTTTGAGGGGAAAAAATTCCCTTAGAGTGAATCTTATGATGAATAAGCAATTTTTCTTCCTTTTTCTTTTTTTTCTTAAAGGAAGTTTTTTTTCTTTTTTCTTTTATTCATTTACTATCTGAAGCTTTGCTTTAGAATCAGCTTTTTCATTATCCTCCTTAATGTGATATGAATCAGATAACAAGTTTAATACCACTAATTATACATGTGCCCAGGTTTGATTTGAGAAAAAGAGCAAAAATATTTATATCCTTTCTAACTGATTTCATTTTCTCCCTTTTTCTCCCTTTTTTGTTCTGTTTCTCCTCACATTAGACAGTGATAATGCATGTAACAAGGATATTCAACATCTTCCGCAAATCAATCTTCAGCAAGTTTATTGCCAAAAGAGGCTTCCAAATGCATGCATAAGCCAGACCACTGGACTTCTGTAATGTGGGACATTTTTGCAAAATATGTACTTCACCACTGAGATGTTTATCACCAAATGATATGAATAGATGGGCTTCTAAATGTTTTAATATTATGACTGAACATATTCAACATATTCATGTTCATCTATTGCAAAATTTCTTTCAGTTTTTTGAAGGAAAAATATCACTGCTCTGTCTAAAAGCATGAGAGACATCAGTGACAGTAAATTGAAGTTGAGGTTCAAGGTGATTATCCAGATAAGTCAATTTCTATATTTGCTACTCTAAAAAGTGTTTCTCTATTGCAGGAGACTTTGGTGACACCCAAAGTCCATATCATTTTTTTAACATATAAAGTCCCCTTCTAACCATTTTCAACATAAATAAAAACATATTCAGAACTTAGGAAATTCTTAAGAATAATAAGATAAATAAAGGGCACTGGGGAAGAGGATCATAAAAGCTATAAAATGAAGGCATTTCAAATCAAAGATAATTTATTAAAAGATTTATGTGGATCTATCATAATTTTTTTGCTTCTTTGCCACTATGAGAAGAAACAATATCAAGAAAGATATAGGGGTGCAGCCAAGATGGCGACAATAACGGATGGAGTCTTAGGCGCTCTCCGATAAAACTTCGAAACTAATGACTCTAACTAAACTTTCAAGAGACAGAACCCACAAAGGGACCCAGAGAGGCAGTTCTCCTACTCAAAGTAACCTGGAAAAGAGCAGAAAGGCTCTGCTCTCTGGGGTCGGAGGGGTGGCCCGACACAGGGTGGCCGTCCAGAGCAAAAGAAATGCAGCCTTCCAGAGGCAGCCCCAGGGAGCTGGGAGCCCCAGATCACAGCAGCGGGAGTCTCCTGAGCTATATCCTGGGGAGCGCAGGGCACAAAGTAGGGGATCAGCGCGGGACCTCTGACAGAGTGAGGACATGGAGCCCAGCACTCAGGGCACACAGCAATCAGCTTGACCACCACAGCCCAGATCCAGAAACAGAAGCAGGCAGAGCAGGTAAGCAGGAACCCCCAGGGCATGATCCCATTGAGCTGAGGGAGGGGAGTGAAGAGAGACTGCAGAGCTCTGTCCTTTGCCTCTGGAACAGGACTCTGGGGCTCTGAACACATTCAGAACCTGATTGCATTCTAGGCCACCCATAGAACAGCAGACCTCCCACACCTCAGCCCCGTGGCAGAGGGGGGCGCATATGGTCATTCACAGACCAGGAGGGAGGACAGAGCCTCACACACTGAGACCCTTGTGGGAGTGTCCCAAAAGGTCAGGAAGCACCCCAAAACCAGTCCCAGGCTGGGAAAATGAGCAAGAAGAGAAATAAAAGGAAGACAATTGAGAAATATTTTGCAATTGAGTACAAGAAGGATCAAAATACTCAGTCTGAAGATGAGGAAGCACAAGCTCCTGCATCTTAAAGACTCCAAGAAAAACAGAAATTGGGCTCAGGCTATGACAGAGCTCAAAAAAGACTTTGGAAATCAAATGAGGGAGTTGGAAGAAAAACTGGGAAAAGAAAGGAGAGAGATGCAGGAAAAACATGAAAATGAAGTCAGCAGCCTAGTCAGGGAAATACAAAAAAATATTGAAGAAAATAGCATGCTAAAAAACAGCGTAGGTCAAATGGATAAAACAGTTCAAAAAGTTATTGAGGAGAAGAATGCTTTAAAAAGCAAAATTGGCCAGATGGAAAAGAGATAAGAAAACTCTCTGAGGAGAACAAATTCTTCAGACAAAGAACAGAATTCAGGGAGATTGATGAATTTACCAGAAATCAGGAATCAATACTTCAAAAATATAAAAATGAAAAATTAGAAGAAAATGTGAAATATCTCATTGAAAAAACAACTGATATGGAAAACAGACTTAGGAAACACAATGTAAAAATTACAAGAATACCTGAAAGTCATGATCAGGAAACGAGCCTTGACATCATTTGCAAAGAATTACTACAGGAAAATTGCCCTGATATTCTAGAAGCAGAGGGAAAAATAGAAATGGAGAGAATCCACTGATCCCCCAGAGAAAGAGATCCCAAAAAACCAACCTCTAGGAATATTATAGCCAAGTTCCAGAACTCCCAAGTCAAAGAGAAAATATTACATGCATCCAGAAGGACACAGTTCAAATATTATGGAGCTGCAGTCAGGATCACCTAGGACTTAGCAGCAACTACATTGGAAGCTCATAGGGCTTGGAATATAATATACCAGAAGGCAAAAGAGCTTAGAATGTAGCCAAGAATGAACTACCCAGCAAGGCTGAATGTCCTCTTCCAGGGAAAAAGATGGATTTTCAATGAACCAGGGAAATTGCGAATGTTCCTTTTGGAATGGCCAGAACTGAACAAAAGGTTTGATCTTCAGATACAGGACTCAGGTGAAGCATAGAAGTGGGGGAGAAGGGGAAAATATGAGGGACTTAATGATGATGAACTGCATGTATTCCTGTATAGAAAAATGATGCTGATAATACTCATATGAACCTTCTCAGCTAATAGAGCAGGTAGAGGGAGCTTTAATAGTTGAAGCACAGGAGAAAGCTGAATTCAAAGATAAAATATGGTGCAAAAATGGAGTCAATAGAAAAAAGGGAAATGTAATTGGAGAAAGAAAAAGGAGACGGGGAATAGGCCAAGACATTTCATATAATAAGATTTTTCTTTATTACAATGAGCTATTGCAATGATATGGAAGGGGTGAGGAAAGGGGGAATGAGGGAACCTTTGCTCTCATCAGAGTGGCTAGGAGAGGAAACAGCATATATACTCAATGGGGTATAGACTCTGGAGTAAGAACGAGGGGGGAGCAGGGGGAAGGGGTGGGGATGTGAATAAAGGAGGAGAGGATGGACTATGGCGGAACAGTGGTCACATATAACACATTTTCTTTTTTACATTTTGCAAGGATCTGGGATTGGAAGGCCTGTCCAGGACCATAGGGCCAGGTGGATGCTAGGCCTAAGAGGTGGTATGGGGCCTCAGGGCCTCTTGGCCCCAGGACCAGCAATCTGTCTACTGCACCAGTCAACTACACTATAGCAGAGTCAGAGTGAAAGGAGGTAGAACATATAGCACATGGCAGTGGAGAAATAAGAAAGGAGGGAGTTGCTATCAGTCATGGCAATGTTGGAAAAATATGGAAGTAACTTTTTCGATGGACTTACCATAAAGAATGTGATACACCTATGACAGAGTTGTTGGTGTTGGAACAAAGACTGAAGCACATTTTTTATTGTTATTATTTGGGGGAGGGTGCAGGCCAAATGGGGCTGGGTGGCCTGCCTGTAGATGCATAGCAGGGTAATCGTTGGCTCTCTGAAGCCAGATTTGGACCCGGGTACTCCTGGCTCAATGGCCAATGCTCTGTCTGCCACCCAGCCACCCCTATTATTATTACTATTATATTTTATTTTGGGTCTTTTTTTTTTCTTCTTTTTGGTTTTTGCAGGGCAGTGGGGATCAGGTGGCTTGCATGTCATACGGCTGCATGAATGCTGAGTCTACGGGGCTGGATGTGGGCTCGGGTGCTCGTGGCTCCAGGGCTGGTGTTTTGTCCATTGTGCCACCTGACCATACCTACAATTACTACCACCATTTTTTTAAATTTTAATATTTTTTTTCTCTCCCCTTTACTTTATCGCTCAAGCAAGTCTATATTTATGGGGGGAGGGCATATTTCGTTTACCCTAAAACAAGAATATTTTATTAATGTAAAGAAAACATTTATACAAAATGAGAATAAAAAATAAAATTAAAAAAAGAAAGATATAGATTCCTGTTTATTCCATAAGGAGGAGGATGAAAATGTTTACTTTGAATTTTACCTTTTGGTTCCAAAGTCAAATTTGAAAGTTCAGTTTCTTTACTTTGTCTCATTGACTACATTGAAAAAAAAATTCTAGAATTTGTCTGAGATTGAGGCATCTTTAAATATCATCAGTTTACCCTTGTACCCCCAGAATGTATCATTTCTATAACATCTTTAAGAAGTGGCAGCCCAACAATGACCCTGCTATGTGGCTCCAGGCAGACCACCCAGCCCCATTTGCCCTGCACATGTGGGTGATTGTTGGGTGGATGGGGCCGGATATGGGTTTGGGTGCTACTGGCTCCAGGGCTGGTGCTTTGTCCATTGCACCACCTGGACATACATATAATTATTACTATTTTTTTAATTTTAATTTTTTTTCTCTCCCCCTTTACTTTATCATTCAATTGAGTCTACATTTTGTGGGGGGGAGTGGGTATTCAGTTTAAACAAGAATATTTTATTAATGTATAAAAATTATTTGTACAAAAAGAGAATAAATAATTATTAAAAAAATGAAGTGGCAGTGCAAACATTGTGTTTGATAAGACAGGTGTAGGAAAAAATGAATTCTCTCTATTGTCAAGAAAGTTATGTGAAAATTGATGCCCCTTTGACCAATATTTGGATGATCTAAGTCACTTACCCCATGTCATCATTTTATAAAGCCCACCTCCCAATGTGTTAAGGAATCAGAATTAATTACTACCCATCAGGAACAGCCACTCTTCAAAGGACATATAAACTATGAGTTCAAAGCCATTAGTGGATCTTTGGTCTAGGAGAACATCAGGTGGTCATTCATTTATAAAGATGCTGGCAATATTAATAAAATAATTAAATTAAAAAAAGAAGTAGATGTCAAGAAGATCCATAAAACAAGAAAGGAAGGGCTAAAGAATGTAAATTGACAGTTTTCAAGGGAAGAAATCTAAGCTCTCAAAAATGATATGGGGGCGGAGCTAAGATGGCGACAAGAAGGGAGAATCTTAGGAGCTCTCTGATAAAATTCATCAGCTAAGGACTCTAACTAAATTTTTGAGAGACAGAACCCACAAAGGGACCCAGTGAGGCAGTTCTCCTACTCAAGGTAACCTGGAAAAGAGCAGAAAGTTTCTGCTCCCCGGGATTGGAGAGGCGGCCTGCCAAAGGGGTGGCCCACCAGAGCCAAAGAACTTCAGCCTCCCGGAGGCAGCCCCAGGGTGCTGGGAGTCTCAGCTCACAGCAGTGGGGGAGTCTCCTGAGCTGCACCCCAAGGAGCACCGGGCATAAAGTGGGGAAATAGCTGGGCAGGGGACCACTGTCAGAGTGAGCACATGGAGCCCAGCCCTCAGAGCACACAGGGAGCAGCTTGGTTTATCCCCACCCCTGATCCAGGAAACAGAAGCAGGTGGAGCCTGTAAGCAGGAGCCCCCAGGGCATGAGCCCATTGAGCTGAGGGAGGGGAGTGAAGAGAGACTGCAGAGCTCTGTCCTCTGCCCCTGGAACAGGACTCTGGGGCTCTGAACACATTCAGATCCTGATCGCAGTCTAGGCCCCCCCATAGAACAGCAGGGACCCCCCCACCTCTGCCCCATAGCAGAGGGGGGTGCTTATGGTCATTCACAGACCAGGAGGGAGGAAAGAGCCTCACACACTGAGACCCATGTGGGAGTGTCCCAAAAGGTCAGGAAGCACCCCAAAACCAGGCCCAGGCTGGGAAAATGAGCAAGCAGAGAAACAAAAAGAAGACTATTGAGGAATATTTTGCAAATGAGCCCAAGAAGGATCAAAATACTCAGTCTGAAGATGAGGAAGCACAAGCCCCTGCATCTAAAGACTCCAAGAAAAACAGAAATTGGGCTCAGGCTATGACAGAGCTCAAAAAAGACTTTGAAAATCAGATGAGGGAGTTGGAAGAAAAATTGGGAAAAGAAAGGAGAGAGATGCAGGAAAAATGCGAAAATGAAGTCAGCAGCTTAGTCAAGGAAATCCAAAAAAATGCTGAAGAAAATAGCATGCTAAAAACCAGCTTAGGTCAAATGGATAAAACAGTTCAAAAAGTTATTGAGGAGAAGAATGCTTTAAAAAGCAAAATTGGCCAGATGGAAAAAGAGATAAGAAAACTCTCTGAGGAGAACAAATCCTTCGGACAAAGAATAGAATTCAGGGAGATTGATGAATTTAACAGAAATCAAGAATCAATACTTCAAAACCAAAAAAAAAGAAAATTTAGAAGAAAATGTGAAATATCTCATTGAAAAAACAACTGATATGGAAAACAGACTTAGGAAAGATAATTTCAAAATTATTGGAATACCTGAAAGTCATGATCAGGAAAAGACCCTTGACATCATTTTCAAAGAATTACTACAGGAAAATTGCCCTGATATGCTAGAAGCAGAGGGCAAAATAGAAATGGAGAGAATCCACTGATCCCCCAGAGAAAGAGATCCCAAAAAACCAACGCCTAGGAATATTATAGCCAAGTTCCAGAACCCCCAAGTCAAAGAGAAAATATTACATGCAGCCAGAAGGACACAGTTCAAATATCGTGGAGCTGCAGTCAGGATCACACAGGACTTAGCAGCAGCTACATTGGAAGCTCGTAGGACTTGGAATACAATATACCAGAATGCAAAAGAGCTTAGAATGCAGCCAAGAATGAACTACCCAGCAAGGATGAATGTCCTCTTCCAGGGAAAAAGATGGACTTTCAATGAACCAGGGGAATTTCAAATGTTCCTTTTGGAATGGCCAGAGCTGAACAGAAGGATTGATCTTCAGATACAAGACTCAGGTGAAGCATGGAGAGTGGAGGAGAGGGGGGAAATATGAGGGACTTAATGATGATGAACTGCATGTATTCCTGCATAGAAAAATGACACCGATAGTACTCATATGAGCCTTCTCAGTTAATAGAGCAGGTAGAGAGAGCTTTTATAGTTGAAGCACAGGAGAAAGCTGAATTTGAAGACAAAATATGGTGTAAAAATGGAGTCAATAGAAAAAAAGTGAAATGGAACAGGAGAAAGAAAAAGTAGAGGGGGAATACTCCAAGATATTTCACATAAGATTTTTTTTTTTTATTACAATGAGCTATTGCAATGATATGGAAGTGGGGAGGCAAGGGGGAATGAGGGAAACTTTGCTCTCATCAGAGATGGCTAGGAGAGGAAACAGCATATATACTCAATGGGGTATAGACATCTGGAGTAAGAAGGAGCAGGGAGCAGTGGGAAGGGGTAGGGATGTGAATAAAGGAGGAGAGGATGGACCATGGGGGGAGACAGGTCAGATATAACACATTTTCTTTCTTTCTTCTAGCAAAGGGCTGGGATTGGAAAGCCTGCCCAGGACCATAGGGCCAGGGGGATTCTGTGCCTAAGGGGTGGTATGGGGGCTCAGGGCTTCTTGGCCCCAAGACCAGGGATCTGTCTGCTTCTCCACTCAGCTACGCTACAGTAGAGTCAGAGTGAAAGGAGAGAAAAAATAGAGTACATGGTAGTGGAGAAATAAGAAAGGAGGGAGTTTGATCAGCAATGGCAAAGGTGGAAAAATATGGAAATAACTTTTGTGATGGACTTATAATAAAGAATGAGATCCACCCATGACAAAGTTGTTGGTGTTGGAACAAAGACTGAAGCACATTGTTTCTTATTATTATTTGGGGGAGGGTGCAGGGCAAGTGGGGCTGGATGGCCTGCCTGGGGCCACATAACGTGGTGATCTTTGGGTGTCTGGGGCTGGATTTGGACCCAGGTGCTCCTGGCTCAAGGGCCAATGCTCTGTCTGCCACCCAGCCACCCCTACTATTATTACTATTTTATTTTATTTTGGGTCTTTTTTTTCTTTCTTTCTTTTTTTTTTGCAAGGCAGTGGGGATCGGGTGGCTTGCTTGTCACAAGGCTGTGTGATTGTTGGGTTTATGAGTCTGGATATGGACTCGGATGCTTGTGGCTCCAGGGCTGGTGCTTCGTCCATTGTGCCACCTGGCGATACCTACAATTATTACTATTATCTTTTTATTTTAATTTTTTTCTCTCCCCTTTACTTTTTTAGCCCCAGCAAGTCTATCTATATTCATTGGGAAGGGGGGTATTTTGTTTACTTGTAAACAAGAATATTTTATTAATGTAAAAAAATTTGTACAAAATGAGAATAAAAAATAAATTTAAAAAATGGTATGAAGTAAGAGATGGAGAACATCATTAAAAACAAACTAGATAATTTTGATTACAATAAATTAAAAAGCTTGTGCATGGACAATGTAAGCAAGATTAATAGAAATGTAGCAAATTGGGAAACAATTTGTACAGTGAGTATTTCTGACAAAGGCCCAGGTCTAAAATATACAGAGAACTGAGTCAAATTTTCAAAAAAAAAAAACCAAGCCATTCCCCAATTGACAAATTATATAAAAAGGCAATTTACAGATGAGGAAATCAAAGTGATCCATAGTCATATCAAAAATCGCTGTAAATCATTACTTATTAGAGAAATGCAAATTATTACTCCTCTGAGGTACTACCTCACACCTCTCAGACTGGCCAATATGACCAAAAAGGACAATGACCAATGTTGGAAGGGATGTGGGAAATCTGGGACATTAATATATCCGACCTTTCTGCAGAGCAATTATGAATTATGCCCAAATAGCAACAATAATATGCATACCCTTTGATCCAACAATACCACTACTAGGTCTATACCCTGAAGAGATTATGAAACAGGCTAAATAACCACTTTTATGAAAATATTCATAACAGCCCTTTTTGTAGTGTCAAAGTATTGGAAATCAAGTAAATGTCCTTCAGCTGGAGAATGGCTAAACAAACTGTGGTATATGTATGTCATTGAATGCCATTCTTCTATTAGAATCCAGGAGGGTTAGAAATTCAGGAAAGCCTGAAATGATTTGCATGAACTGATGCTGAGTGAGATGAGCAGAACCAGAAAAACAGCAACATGGGAATGATGCTCAACCTTGATGGACTTGCTCATTTCAACAGTGCAACAATCAGGGACAATTTTGGGATAACTGCAATGGAGAATAACATCTGTATCCAGAGAAAGAATTGTGGAGTTTGAACAAAGACCAAAGACTTTTAATTTAGTAAAAAAAAAAAAACAAAAAAAAAAACAAAAAACTTGTTATCTTATTCTATAATTTTCCATCTGTTATACTTTACTTTTCTTCCTTAAGGATATGATTTCTTTCTCATCATATTCAAATTAGATCAATGTATCCCATGAGAACAATATAAAAACCAACAGACTGCCTTCTGTGGGCAAGGTGGGGAGGGAAGTGAAGTAAGATTAGGGGAAAAATTGTAAAACTAAAAACAAATAAAAATCTTTCTTTAAAAAAAGCCATTATACTACCTCTAAAGATTCTAACTCTGAAGTTACTAATGTCTGTTGTGGGCATTCTCCATCAAAGGTCCCCTAAAATTGATTATTGCGCTGATGGAGAAAGTAGGTCCATTAAGGTTGATCATCACACTCATATTGCGGTTCTGCTCATCTCACTCAGCATCAATTCATGCAAGTCTTTTCAGGTTTTTTCCTGAAATCACATCCCTCCTGGTTTCTATTAGAACAGTAGTGTTATACCATGTTATACCATGCATACATCACAATTTGTTCAGCCATTTCCCATCAATTTCCTGTTCTTTGCCACCACAAAAGGGTTGCCATGAATATTTTTGCACAAGTGATATTTTTACCCTTTTTCACCATCTCTTTAGGGTATAGACCCAATGGTAGTATTGTTAGATCAAAGAGTGTACATATTTTTATTACCCTTTGGGCAAAATTCCTAAATCATCTAATGCTATTGCTTCCATGTCTATTTTCAGTTTATCCTGTGTACTTGGGGCGGCTAAGTGTTGCAGTGGATGGAACAATAGTGCCCCATGATGTGTACATATACCACAGTTTGTTAAGCCATTCCACAATTGAAGGAAATTGACTTAATTTCCTAGTCTTTGCCACCACAAACAGGGCTACCATGATTATTTTTTACAAGTGATGTTTTTTACCATTTTTCATAATCTCTTCAGGCTATTGACCCAGTAAACACATTCAATTTTGATCAATTTGTAGCATGGAAACAATGTATAGATTATCAGATTGCCTCCTGTTGGGGGGAGGTGGGAAGGAAAGGAAGGTAAGGGAAAAAATGCAAAATTCAAAATCTTACAAAAATGGTAGATAGAAATTAGTATTTCATATAATTGGAAAAAATAAAATGTTTATATAGTAAAAAAAAGATTGTTTAGGAAAAGATTCCTATAGAAGGTGGGATTGTATCTAGGACATGAAGAAAGTCAGGGAAACCACGAGACAGAGATGAGAAGGCAAAATGTTCCAGGCTTGCATAATATCATTGAAAATTCCTGCAACTAAGAGACACAATGCTTTTGTTTTTGTTTTTGTTTTTTTAGAAGAAAGAAGCAAATATCAGTGGATCTCAGAATATATATATAAAAATAATAAAGACTAAGAAGGTTGGAAATGTAGGAAGGAGTAAGTTATAAAGAAGTTTAAAGTGAAAACACAATATTACTTCCTCTAGAAGTGATGGAAACTCTCTGAATTTATTGAATATGGAGATGATATGATCATATCTAGACTTTAGAAAAATTATTTTTAAATTATAGCAAGAGTTGCATCAAATTTATAAGGTTTCAAGTCATTTCTCAATTGAATATTGATCAAAGGATATGAATAGATAGTTTTCAAATGAAGAAATTAAAGTTCTATATAATCATATCAATAAATGCTCCAAATAATTATTGATTAGAGTAAGGAAAATTAAAAGACTTAAGAGGTATCACCTACCTATCCGATTGGGTAAAATGACTAAAAGTGATAATGATCAATGTTGTAGAGATTTTGAAAGGCTTAGGATATTAATGCATTGCTGGTGGAGTTGTGAACAGTTCCAGCTATTCTGGAGAGCAATATGGAGCTATGCCCAAAGAACAATAAAACTACTCATACCCTTTGACCTAGCAATTCCAATACTAGATCAATATCCAGAAGAAATAATAAAAACAGAAAAAGTCCCAAAGTGTTACAAAATATTCATAGCAGCTCTTTTAGTAATGGCAAAGAATTAGAAATTAGGGGGTTACTCATCAATTGGGGAATGCTTTAAAATATATGGTATATAAGAAACCATAAATGGTAGCACTCTAGAGAAGCATGGAAAGAATTACAGAATCTGTTGCTGAGCAAAGGGGACAAAACCAAGAGAGGAATGTACACAGTAACAACAACTCTGTGACTTGATCAACTTTGATGGATGCAGCTGCTCACAGCAGTTCAGAGAGCTAGGGCAATCCTACTAGTTTGGCAATGGATAATGCTATTCCCTTCCAGAGGAATAAAAATAAATAAAGCAAAATAAAACAAAGCAAAAAACCCTTCAGAAACTGATGATCACTGCTTTAACTTAAAAAAAAAAATCTTTAATGTTCTTCTTTCATTTAATCCTAATTCCTCATACTAAAAATGACTAACATGTAAACATGTTTAACACAAATGTGTATATGAAATATACACCTGACTGTTTGCTACTGAGGGGATGATGGTGGTAAGGATGAAATGAAAGTATTAACTTAAAACTATACAAATGCATATGTTGAATGTTGAAAAACTTTCATAATTTGTATTGAAAAAATAAAATATCAATTAAAAAATAATGACTACATTAATAGCTATGTAAAAGACAGACTACAGTGGGGAGAAACATGACAAGGAGATAATCCAGCAGATTAGTACAGTAGTCTAATTATGAGGTACTAAAAATCCAAGTTAGTATAGTCATAGTCAGAAGAAATAACCTACAAGAACATAAACTATAATGTGCAGCAGTAAAATGCATAATAACTTTTGCCACAGGAGATAAGAGAAAAAGAGGATAGACTTGTATCATATAAGAACAATAGAACACAACAATAATAAGGAAACTGAAAAGACAAAAGAAGTTTTAAAAGTTAAAAGATAAAGAGTTCGATTTTGGTAATTGTAAGTTTACAATGTCTATAGAACATGTAGTTCCAGAATTGATATTCAAGGCCAAGATGGCAGAGAGAAGACAGTCGTTGTGATAAGTGCTCTCTCTTTCCCCTCAGAAATAACATGAGAGAAACCTCTTAATAGAAATTCCATAAGGAAAAAACCCAGAGGGAGTATCTAGGAGAATACCTACCAAGCAGGTCTGTCTCAGTGTACCATGGGTGAACTGGGAGATAGGAGCAGAGGATCAGCATTCAGGGAAGCCAGAGGATCAGCCTCAGTCATAGAGACTTCGATGAGTAGCAGGTGTGAGATCCAACTTTAGTTGTGGAGTTTTGGGTTGGGGGGAGGAGCTATGGGAGGGTGAGTTCCAGCACAGAGTTTCAGAGTAAACCTGGAGAACAACCAGCTGGGCCAGGGATTTGAGCTCCATACTTTCAGCAGAGCCTTTTGCCCAGAACAAACAATAAACAATCCCACCACCACCACCACCCCCTCAAGGCAACTGAGTTCACTAAACAGAAAGAGATTAACTCCCTCCCCCAAGGCCCAGCCCAGTGTTCAAGGTCAACTCAGCCCCTGCTGCTGAGGACCTCAATACAGAGAAAGCAATGAGCATTCCCCACTGGCTGGCTCCTGGAATTACTCAGCCAAGTGTACAAAGCCTCTAGGACCTTCAGAAGCAAACCTATGAGAGGCAGTTCCCCACTCCCCAACACAAGATGAAAAAAAGCTAGAGAAAAGGGGGGTCTATGGAGAAATACTTAGAAGAGAAAGATTCTAACCCAGAAAGATCTAGCACTGCTGAGGAGAATATGAATTGGTCTCCAACCTAGAAATATTTTCTTGAAGAAATCAGGAAGGAGTTTAAAAATAAACTGGAAAAACTGAGAAAAAAAACTTAAGAGAAAAGTAACACTTGCAAGAAAAAATTACCATCATGCAACAAGAAAACAAATCCTTGGAAAATACAATTGGAAAAACACAACATGAGCCTAAAGCTCTCACATCTTCAACTGGGCAAATGCAAAAAAAGAAAATTATGTTCTCAAATCCACAATTGGGCAAATGCAAAAAGGAAATGATTCTCTCAAAACTACATTTGGTAAAATAGAAAAGCCCTTCATAAATAGAATGAACCAACTGGAAAAGGATTTGTAAAAGATAAATTAAGAAAAATCTTCTCTAAAAAAAAAAACAAATGAAATCAGCGAACACTAATGACTTCATGAGACAACAAGATAGTGCTAAACAAAACCAAATGATTGGAAAAATAGAAAAAAAATGTAAAATAACTCATCAGCAAAACCACTGACTTCTAGAACAGATTGAGAAGGGAGAATCTGAGAATTATTGACCTTCCTGAGATCATTGAATAGGAAAAAAGACTGAACTTAATATTACAGGATTTAGTGATGGAAAATTGCTCTAATATCATGGAACCAGAGGGCAATATAGTTATTGAATGAATACATTGAACCCCTCCAGTAAGAGAGACTATCAGATAAAAGAAAAATATTCTACGAAAGACCAGAAAAAAAATTAAATACCAAGGAGGCACAGTAAGTATTATGGAAGACCTGGATCCAGAAACATTAAGGGATCAAAGGGCCTGGAATGATATATTCTGAAGAGAAAGAGAGCTTGGATTGCAGCCAAGAATCCACTCATCAGAAAAGTTGAGCCTTCTCTTCCAGAGAAAAAGATAGACATTTAATGAAATGTGAAACTTCTAAGATTTCATGATGAAAAGACCAGAGCTAAATAGAAAATTTGGACATCAAACAGGAGGCTCAAGAGACACATGAAAAGGTTAAAAAAAACCCTGCTATACAATAAGATGAACCTGGCTATATACCCACTTGGGAGAAGAAGTCTCATAACTCTTGAGAATTGTAGCTCTATAAGAGAGAATATACATAGCCAGAAGTGATGGACACTCATAACTTTATTGTGACTCAAACAGAATGATTTAAAAAACAATACTACATTAAAAAAAGGTAGGGCAGGCTGTGGCTAGGTGGCAAAGTTGACAGAGCATCAGGCCTGGAGTCAGGGGTACCTGGGTTCCACTCCAGCCTCATACACTTAATAATTTCCTAGCTGTTTGGCCTTGGGCAAGCCACTTAACCCCATTGCCTTGCAAAAAAAAAAAACACCTAAAAAAATTAACCCTGTAATAGGACATAAAAACCTAAAGATCAATTGCAGAAAGGTAGAAATAGTGAATACAGCTTTCTCAGATTAATATGCAATAAAATCATATGCAACACTGGGCCAGGAAGATATACACCCAAAACTAATTAGAAATTAAATAACCTCATTTTAAGGAATGGGTTAATCAAGCAACAAATTAGAGAAAAAATTAACTATTTCATCCTAGATAATGACAATAATGATACAACACACCAAAACATAAGGGATACACTCAAGGTAGCTGGCAGGGGATATGTTATATCTTTAAATACTTAAATGAATAAATTAGAGAAAGAAGAAATCAATGAAGTAAATTTGAAACTAAAATAATTAGAGAATGAACAAATTAAAAATACCAAATTAAAAACCAAATAAGTAATTTTAAAAATTTAAGGAGAAATTGATAAAACTGAAAGCATGAAAATTATTGGACTCATAAAACCGAGAGCTGGTTTTATGAAAAAACAAACAAAATTGATAAATCTCTGCTCAATTTGATTAAAAAATAAAGTAGAAAATCAAATTGCTAGTATAATAAATGAAAGAGGTGAACTCACGATGAGGAAGAAATTAAAGTAATAGAGGAAGAAATTAAAGTAATAATTCAGAATTATTTTGCACAATTCCATGCCAATATATTTGACAATCTAAGTGAAATAAATGAATATTTTCAAAAATATAAATTGCCCAGATTAAATGAAGAGGAAATTAAAAACCTAAATAACCCTATCTTAGAAAAAGAAAAAAATCTCCAGGACAGATGGATTCACAAGTGAATTCTATCAAGCATTTAAGGAAGAATTGGTTCCAATTCCAAAAATACTCTTTGGAAAAATAGATGAAGATGTAACTCTACCTAACTCTTTCTATGACACCAATATGATGCTGATACTTAAAGCAGGAAGACTTAAAACAGGGAAAGAAAATTATAGATCTACCTCCCTGATGAATATAGATGCAAAAATCTTAAATAAAATCATAGCAAAATGATTACAAGTTATTACTAGGATAATACATAATGATCAATTAGGATTTATACCAGGAATGCAGGGTTGGTTCAGTATTAGAAAAATAATAGTATAATTAATTATATCAATAACATACATATCAGAGAGTGTAGGAATAAATGCTTTGTTCCTTAGAATAATAAGTGGTATCCATCTGAACCCATCAACAAGCATTATATGCAACAGGCATAGGCTTGAGGCATTCTCAATAAAATCAGGGGTGAAACAAGGATGCCCATTATCACTACTACTATTCAATATTATATTAGAAATATTAGCCTCAGCAATAAGAGAATAAAAAAGAAATGAAAGGAATTAGAATTGGAAGGAGGAGGCAAAACTCTCACTCTTTGCAGTTCACAAGATGGTATACCTAGAAAATCCCAAAAAGTCATCTAAAAAATTAATGGAAATAATTAGTAACTTAAGCAAAATAGCAGGATATCAAATAACCCCTCATAAATTCTCAACATTTCTATATGACTAGTAACATAAAGCAAAATGAGCTAGAAATAGAAATCCCATTCAAAGAAACCTCAGACAAAATAAAATATCTGGGAGTCTACCTACCAAGGTAGACTTTAAAACTTTTTGAAAACATTTACAAAACTCTTCTTATGCAAATAAAATAAGATTTAAATACCTGGGCAAACATCAACTAATGTAATAGCATCAAGCTAATGTAATAAAAATGACAATTCTACCAAAGCTACACTACTTGTTTAGCGCCATATCAATCAAAATTCCAAACAAAAAATTGCTTTAGTTAGTTAGAAAAAGTTGAAAGTAAATTTATATGAAGAAATAAAAAGTCAAGAATTTCCAGGGTTTCAAAGGGAAAAAGTGAAAAAGAAGGAGGTTTAGCCTTACCAGATCTAAAACTAAATTATTAAGCATCAGTCCTCAAAACTGTCTTGTAATGGCTAAGACATGGAATCATGGATCAGTGGAATAGACTAGGTGCAATAACAGGAAATGATTATATTAATCTGATGTTTGATAAATCCAAAGACTCCAGCTTTGGGGTAAGAACTCTGTCTTTGATAAAAACTGTTGGCAAAATTTGAAGTTAGTATGGAAGAACATTAAATTAGACCAGCACCTCACACCCTATACCAATATAAGATCCAGATAGATACAGGATTTAGACATAAAAACCAATATTAGAAGCAACCAAGAAGATCAAGGAGTAGTTTACATGTCAGATCTATGGAAATGGAAGCATTTTATGAGTAAGAAAGAGATAGAGAACATCATTCAAAACAAATTAGATTATTTTGACTACAATAAATTAAAAACTTTTGCACAGACAAAACCACTATATCCAAAATCAAACAAAATGTTGTAAATTGAAAAACAAATTTGCAATAGTATTTCTGACACAGGAATCATTTCTAAAATATATAGAGAACTGAGTCAAATTTTCAAAAATCAAGCCATTCCCCAATTGACAAATATTCAAAGGATATGCAAAGGCAATTTACAGCTTATCAAATCAAAACAATCAATAGCCATATGACAAATTGATCCAATTCTTTACTTATTAGAGAAATGCAAATTAAAGCATCTCTGAGATACCACCTCACAACTCTCAGATTGGCCAATAGACCAGAAAGGACAAAGATGAATATTTGAAGGCATGCACAAAATCTAAGACACTAATGCATTGTTGATGGAGCTGTGAACTCATCCAACCTTTCTGGAGAGCAATTTGGTATTATGCCCAAAGGGCAAACAAAAATGTGCATACCGTTTAATCTAGCAATACCATTACTGAGTCTATTCCCTGAAGAGATGATAAAAAAGGTTAAAAACATCACTTGTACAAAAATATTCATAGCAGCCCTGTTTGTGGTTGCAAAAAAATGGAAATTAAATGAATGTCTAACACACTGTGGTCTATGTATGTCATGAAACACTATTGTTCTACTAGAAAACAGAAGGGATGGGTATTCAGGGGAGCCGGGAAACATTTGTATGAATTGATGCTGAACGAGATGAGCAGAACCAGAAATACATTGTACACCCTAACAGAAACATGGGGTTGATGATCGACCTTGAAGGACTTGCTCATCCTTTCAGTGCAACAACCAAGGACAATTTGGGGCTATCTGTGATGGAGAATACCATCTTTTTACAGAGGAAAGAATAATGGAACTTGAACAAATACCAAAGACTATTATTGTCAAATGCATTATATTATTACATAATTTTACTGTCTCATACTTTATTTTACTTCCTTAAGGATATGATTTTTCTATCATCACATGCAACTGAGATCAATGTATAACATGAAACCAATGTAAGGACTAACTGAATGCCTTCTGTGGGTGGTGGGGGGAGGGAATTAAGAAGGGGGGTGAATTTTAAAACTCAAATTAAATGAAATCTTTCTATAAAAAAAGAAAAAAAAATCATGCAGTTCCAGAAGTCTAGTAAGCAGTTGGAGATAGAAAACTGGAAAAGAAGACAAGAGAAAAATGACAAATATTGGTGAGACTACAGAAAAATTGGTACACTAATACACTAATGGGATAACAATGAATGGTTCTGGGTATTCTGAAAAATCAATTTGTAATTGAGCTCAAATTTTCCCTCACTGAAGATGTCCTCCATATTTTCCCTCACATTTGAGAAATTCTTTAGTTGTTGTATGACTATGACCCTTCCAACTCATAAATTTAATAGTTCTATGAGCAGATTTCCATGATTTGATGTCAAAAGTTTCCTTTTCTTTTGGTACCCTTGAAAAACAGACATTTTGTCCATAAGAAAACCCAGCAGGAAGAGAGAGTAAGATAAATTCTATTAAAAATAACTGCTGACAATTAAATTAGTAGGGAATCTCCTGCTTTTTGTGAACACAATTATAAAAATATTTTTCACAAAAATAAGGAAAGACCTAAATAGTCAGAGAAATATTAATTGCTTCTGGATAGGCTGAAGCAATTTAATAAAAAATGAAAATTGTACTTAAGCTAATTTACTTATCCACTTCCAAACAAATCAATCTACTAAATAATTCTTTTATAAAGCTAGAAAAAAAATAATTACAAAATTAAACTGGAATAACAAATTGTGAAGAACATCAAAAAATCAATTAAACAATTTGAAGGATTACAGTTTAGCAGTTTCAGAATTCACACTTTTGCAAAGAAGAAACCATCAAAACAATGTGTTACTAACTAGGTATACAATATACATTAATATATGATCATAGCTAGCTACTGTTTGATAAGAACAAACATCTAAAGTTTTGGAATAAGAACTCAACATATGAGAAAAATTTCTGGGTAAACCAGAAAGCAGTGTGACAGAAACTAGATATGGATCATCATCCTGCATCATTTAACAGGATCAAAGTACAAAAATTATTTATACAACAAGGGTGACATCACAAGTAAATTATGAGAGCCTGGAAAAATATACCTATCAGATATATGCTAAAAGGAAGTGTTTATGAGCAAGCAAGAGTTAGAAAATATCAAGAAAATAAACCATATAATTCTAATTAAATGAAGTTAAAACAGAAATAAAATTAATGTACTCAAAATTAGAAGAAAAATAGAAAAGTGTTAGGGAATGTTGTGTATAGGAGCACTTACATTATCTTCTGCTGGTGACCTTAAGCACAAGAGCTTTGTTTTACTAAGTGCCACAAGAGTGGGAGTGGATTAGAGACTGGGATGTATTTAATCATTGGTATTTGGCTCAATAACTGGAGACCTTGGAGAGCTTGTTGTAAAGGGAGAACTTGTCATCCTCATCTTCCTTGTCTCCCGCCCCTCCAAAACTCACCTGTGGGAAGATTGAAGGAGTCCAGCAAAGGGACTCAACATGAGAGTCTGTAGGGACTCAACATATTGGATCCTGAACAGGGACACAACTTATGGCATCCCTAAAAGTACATGAAGGCAGAGTTAACTGAGTAATATCAGGTGTAAGGACACAACAGATACAAACAAGAGAACCAAGCAGACATCCTGGAGCAGAGGCCTCCAGAGAAGGCAAGAGGTTAATGTTACCAGGGACTGAACCTCAGCCATTACTCCTGAAGCAGAGGACTGTGAATGGAACACAAGCTGTGTTTCCTGTGCTGAGAGCAAAAGTGTCACAGGCTATGGGAAAGTTTGTAATGTTGATGGTTTAGAAAATGCAACAACTCCAAATTGTACTGTTGCCAAAAACTCAAGTAATCACAAATGCTCTCTCAATTTCTGCCATTCTCACCCTCTGCAGAGGGATATGGGAGGGAAAAGGGAAAGCTTCCTTTTTAGAACTTAGAAACTCAAACCCACATCTCAAAAATCTTATTTTAGAAATCAAGGGACACCCATGCCTGATTTCTAGTTTGGAGAGGATAGGGGGTTTGGGCAATGACTATGTTTTTCAATAGGTCATTGATTTGGAAGTTTTGTGGTTAATTATTAAGAAAAAAGGGGAAGAAGATGTTTTTTTCTGGGATTGGAAATTTTAGATTTTTGTCTTTGGAAGGAAGCCTGTGCTTATGGATAATATTTTGGTGTATGTGTATATGTGTATTTAAACATGAATAGGATATTTTACATCTCTCCACTGGCCTAGAGAGACAGGAAAATGTATCTATATTTTGACATTTTGGTGCCAGTCAAGGTGTCCAATAATCTCACTTTGATAAGTTTGAAATACAAAAGAATTGTTTTCTGTGTTAAGAGTGTATTAGATTCTAAACTCTGAAATAGTTCTGTCAAGTTAAATGTTACTCCTTTTAGTTTGACTTTTGAATATGCTTTGAAAGATTTTTTTTTGCTGTTTTGTAATCTTTGTCTGTTTGTAAGTTGGGGATAAAATGTATTTCAAGGAATTTGGGAATATTTGCTTTTACCATTGACATTTGTTTATTTTTGAAAATTCAATTATAATTTATGTGGCATTTATTATGTAATAATTTTGTTTCAAATAAAAACAGAAGAGGTGTGTGTTAGGGACTGTTGTGAATGGGAGCACTGTAAATTATCTTCACCTGGTGTCTCTGAGCACCAGAGTTTTATTTTATTAAGTGCCATGAGAGTAGGAGTGGATTAGAGACTAGAGACTGGGAGGTATTTAAGCATTGGTATTTGGTTAAATAAACAGAGACCTTGGAGACCTTGGTGTAAAGGGATAACTTGTCAGTCATGTCTATCTTGTCACCTGCGCCTCTAACACTTACCTGGGGGAAGATTAAGGGAGTCCAGAAATTGGACTCAACATAAGAATTTGGAATACAGACTCAATAGAAAAGTGACAGGGAAAAATCTTAAACAAATTTCTTTGATAAAGGTCTCATTTCTCAAATATATAGGAAGTACAATCTAATTTATAAATCTAAATTTTCCAATTTTGATAAATGGTCAATAGGTATGAGCATGAAGTTTTAAGAAGATATCAATAGTTACATGAAAATAGGTTCTAAATTATTACTGATTAGAGAAATGCAAATTAAAGAAAACTCTGAAACACCACCTCATCCTGAATTATAATTTTTGAAAATCTGAGAAACAAAAGCACTATAAATGGAGTTGTGAATTAATCTAATCTTTCTGGTAAACATCTTGAAACCATGCCCAAAGTGCTAGGAAAGTGTTGATACATTTTGATCCAGTAATACCACTATTAGATCTATATTGCAAAGAGATTTTTTAAAAAAGGGAAAATTAATTATTTGTGTAAAAATATTTAATGCAGCCTCTTCTTGGGTGGCAAAGAATTGTAAATTAAGGGGACATTCACCCATTAGGGAATAGCTGAACAAGTTATGTGACCATAAGGAAATACTATTGTGGTATTGATTATTATCCTTAATAATTGAAGAATACTATGACAACAACCAAATAAATAATACATGGCATGTGTATTATGTTGATTATAATGAAGAGATTATTATGCAAAGACATTCTTTTCAAGTACTGGCCTGATTTAATGGAAACAAGACTTGTGGTGAAGGCCTGGATACTGTAGAAGTCCTTGGCCTTATGAATGTGGGTCCCCCCCATATCAGTGGGGCACCTTGGTGACCCAGCAACACAGGGCAAAACACCAACATATGATTTTCTTTTGACAAACTGGCAACAACATGGTATATCCAAATCTGTTTCTCAATGATCTCCTCATCATTACAGTGATTTTAGGGTGAAAGTTGTGAAAAACAACTTATCAAAACACTAATACAAGACAAATATCAGGCACCCATAATGGAAAATACTATCTAGCTCCTGAGAAAGAACACATAACCTCTGGATGTGATTGAAACATATTTTAAAACTTTCACTGTTTTTCTTGTTGTTCTTGTTCTTGCTTGATTCTTTTTTCTTGTGTTTTCCTTTTGAAATCTGGTTATGATGTAATAATAGAGTGCATAATGTATCTATGCTTTTGAATCACATATTTAGTATTGTCAGGGACTATTGATGCCATTTAATTCAATATCCATTTCTACAGATGAGGAAATTGATGACATGGTCAATGAGGCCTTGGGGGAGATGTAGTAAAGAGATGAAAATAGAAACAAAATTAGACAGGAAACAAAATTAGACAGGAAATAGAATTTGAACAGCAAAACTATTTTTAAATGATTGTTAAATTTTTAATAGGTAATTGGAAAATATATAATGATAAATAAAATTGTGTTAAAAAAGAAATATGCAGACCCCAATTGCATACAGCAATACCCTTTGAGCTGGACATGACTAGTAGAAGGGTAGCCTAATCTGATTATCAAGAATTTAACATTTATTTCTTATGTTTTCTATGATTCATCTATAAAAGCTTTATAAGGGTAATCAAAAAAAAAAAGACTATTGTGAAAGAATTAATAATGAAGAATTGTCACAGCAATGTCATCGGAGTTCCTTCTTCCAGTTCTGGGAGATTGGCTCATTTATGAGTTCTGAGACCTTTCAGATGGAATATGATTCAGCAACATCCCAGTATGGACATTTTTACATTCAACTTCCTCTATGGAAGTTATATCTTCTTAATTAAAACTGGTGATATGCAAATATCAGTACTAAATATATTACTCCTTCTATAAATTATTACATTCATATGCATATATATATATATATATACTATTTTTTAAATTCACTATAGATTAGCTAAGTCTTAGGAAAAATAAAAAAAAATGACCTTCTAATTTTCATTGGCAATTATAATACCTTCCTTTAAATACCCTGACATATAGGGGAATTATTCTTATCTAATAAAATACCTTTGTGTTAAATTGGCATATTTTATTCTTATGTGGTCTGTGACTCCTTTGTCTGTTTCTTAATTAAGGGATATATTTATAACCATATTTAAATAACGTAAAAAGAAATGGCAAATTTAACAAAATAAACAATGAAAAGAAAAAATATGTATGTTTGTATATCTATATCGTATATCTTATATCATATATCTATTTCTATATCTATATCTATATCTATATCTATATCTGTATCTGTATCTGTATCTGTATCTGTATCTGTACCTATATCTATATCTATATCTATATCTATATCTATATCTATCTGTATCTGTATCTGTATCTGTATCTGTATCTATATCTATATCTATATCTACATCTATATCTACATCTATCATCTATATCTATATCCATATCTATACCCATATCTATATCCATATCTATATCCATATCCATATCCATATCCATATCCATATCCATATCCATATCCATGTCCATATGCATATCCATATCAACTATATAACTCCATTAAGATTTAAGTCTGCAATCCTAATTATTTTTTAAGCAATGGAGAGGTTTTCCCTGAAGGAATAAAGAGAAGAAAGGTAGCACTGTCAATATAGTGCTGATGATTGACAGTCAGGAAAACAAGCAATATCTGAATCTAGTGGTAATATTTTTTTTTAATTAATGCCTCTTTCCTTTCTCCACCCTCTATTATATCTTTAGTAAACTTTTTCCAAGGTTAATCCCAGGAAATGATTGCAAACATTACTTAGTTCTTTTCCTGAGCAAAATGTTTTCCCCATCTTTAAATTTCAAATTTCTATTAGTATTGTCACTGAACCTCTTGCTTATCTCATTACAATCTGTTTGATATGAAAGATATTTTATTTTTTCTGACTACATTAGATTTTAATATAATCTTCTATATTTTCCCAACTCCTAGTATAGGACCATAAAAAGAATGGAAAATTAGTAAATATTGATTAACTTGAATATTCATTCTTACATTCTCATTTTGGATTACATATTCTCCCTTTCATATTTCATTGAAATGAATCATTGTCCATAGTTAATATTGCAAAATGTCTTTTTAAGATAAGTTGTTTTTCCACTGGGTAGGCAAGACCAATAATGGAACTAGCAGTCATTTTAAAAATTAAATTAATTCTGTGATACTGTAGTTCTGACCAATGTTCATCATTAGAAATGAGATAAAAGACCCTGGATTCCTCATCCACTGACTATTATGGACTGATTCTTCTCTGTTGCCTAATTAATCTATTGATGTTCTTTGGTCCTATGGCTTTGTGATCCAATGCATAGAGTGCTTGGCCTGGAATCAGGAAGATTCATCTTTTTGAGTTCAAATCTGACCTCAGACATTTACCAGCTGAGTGACCTGGTTAAGTCACATAATACTGTAACCTCAGTTCCTCATTTGTAAAATGAGCTGGAGAAGGAAAGGCAAATCTCTACTGTACCTCTGTCAAGAAAGCCCCAAATGGGTTCTGGAAAGTTGGACACAGCTGATAAAGAACTTAACAAGAACAATAGATATATAATTGGAGTGTGTATACAATATCTATGTTTGTTCAATGTTTCAATCATATATTTAGAGTTGCAAGGGATCAATAATGTCATCTAGTTTAAAGTGCTTTTCTACAGATAAAGAAATTGATGAGTTGGTCAAAGAGGCCTTGAGGGTTTGGGGGAGATCTAAGGTGGGGGAACAAGAGAGAGAGAGATAGAGAGAGAGAGAGAGAGAGAGAGAGAGAGAGAGAGAGAGAGAGAGAGAGAGAGAGAGAGAGAGAGAGATTTTAATGATTGAAAGAAAGTCAGATATAGACAGAGAGGAAGAGGGACAGGGATAGAAATTCTCTCCTTAACCCTTCATTATTCCTCCCCTCGGGAATTTAGCTCAGTTTGCCCCAATTGAACATTTCCACTAACAAAGCTGTTCAAAAATTAATTAACACAATATTGAATTGTCCAATTTTTTACTGAGGTTCAGAATGATATCTCATCTTTCAACCAGTCATAAAATATATCTTAGGTTTCTTCATTCTCCTGTCATACAATGATCAAAAACACACATCTGGATTTATATCTATATCTATATCCATCTATCTATCTATCTATCTATCTGTCTGTCTGTCTGTCTAATTTCTCTATATATATACATTCAAATACATATATATATATTCCTAATACATAGTATATAAGTATATATATATATATATATATATATATATATATTATTTACACACACACAAACACATATCTTAACCAGTTTGTGTGTCATTTGATTCAATTGAGATTTATGTTTCTTTTATTATTATATTAATTGCGATGGAATGCCTCCTGTATAGAAATAAATGAACACCAATGAAAGAAAGTAGTGATCCCAAAGCACCAGTATTAGGGCAACTAGATATCATAATGGAAAGATATTTCTCCCGGAGTCAGGAGGACCTGAGGTCAAATCTGGACTCAGATCCTTAAGAGTTCTGTTAACCTAGACAAATCTTTTAGCCCTGATTACCCCTAGAAAGAAAAAAAAAAGAAACATGAGCATGACCTCTTCAAGAACAGCTAGGTCAAATATAGAATAACATACCACCCTGTATAGCAAGGTAAGTTCAAAAATGTGTAAATGCTTCAGACATAATGGGTGATAAATTAAGCAAATTCTTAGAGGCATGTACAATTTTTGCCTTTCTCATTTATGGATAAAAAAAGAATTTTTGACCAAATAAGAGTTAATGAGAATAATGGGAATTAAAATAGATAAGTTTTGCTACATTAAATTTAGAAGATTTTGCAGAAATGAAGCCAATTCAGTAAATATTAGTAAGGAGAAAAAAAAAAGGTGAAGGGGGGTATTTACAGCAAACGATTTCTAAAGAGAGAGAGGGGAGGGAGGGAGAGAGGGAGAAAGAAACATAGCATGGAAGACACTGACACAGGACCTCCCAGCATGGTGTGTACTCATCAGAGACAGGTAGAATTGAAGCAGCTCAAAGGAAAAGTGAGATGTGTAAGTTTAGAGTGTCCATCCCTTATGTTCCCATGGATTATTTTTGCCCAATTTATAGTAGAGCCTTCAAGCTTCTGGTCAGCCATAGACAGACACAATTTATCTCTTCATTACATAATGATGTTCTTTTGATCTTATTCAATAATGATGAATTCTTCAAATGATAAATGCACAAAGGATATGAATAGTTGGTTTTTAGAACCTTAGTTCTTAAGACCTTAGTTCAAATCTGGCCTCAGTCATAAATTATACGACCTTGTGCAAGTTACTTAATCTCTGTCTTAATCCACTAGTAAAGGAGATGGCAAATCACTCTAGTAATAATGTTTGTCCTTTCTTGAAAAAGTCTGTCATCTGAGAGATGATGCTGTGACAAGCACTTGAATTGAATTTGAGGGAAGGGGCATTGAGCTAAGTCACCTCCGAAGTCATCCTTGTCCAGTGGCTAGATATGAATCAGGATCACTTAGAGATAACCCTGGATGAGAGGCAGTCAGGGTTTACTGACTTTCCCAAGTTCACATAGTAGTAAGAGTCATGTTTCTGAGGATGAATTCAAGCTCTTGTCCTCTTGATCCTAAGGCCAGTGCTCTGGCCTTGCTGATATATTAGTATCTTTCCAAGAAACCCCAATGAAAAGTATAGTCTGTGGGGTCATGAAGAATTGGAAAAGACTCAATGACAAATCAATAAGAGTAACTAACTATTCTGAAGAACAATTTGGTACTATGCCCAAAATACTATAACTTGTAACTATCCTTTACACTAGCAATACTACTCCTAAATCTATATCTCCAAAAGATCGAAGAAAAAAGAAAAGAACAAATGAGTACAAACATATTATGACAGTTCTTTTTTATGAAGCTAAATAATTAGAAATCTGCGAGGTGCCCGTTTTTGACTGAACAAGAAGAGATATATGATTCTGAAAGTATGCTATTGTGCTATAAGAAATTATGAACATGATTTCAGAAAAACTTGGAAAGCATATAAACTCATAGAAACTGAGGTAATCAGAACATTTGATATTATGCATAAATATAACAATATTGCAAAGCTAATCAGTTGTGAATGATTTAGCTACTCTTATCAGTACAATAACCCAAAATAATTTCAAAGGATTTAGGATTAAAAATGTTATCTACCACCAGAGAGAGAGAGAGAGAGAGAATGAACAAATGGGGTCTGAAGACAGATTGAAATATGTTTATTTTTTAAATTTTGCTTTTCTTGATGTTTTGTAATATGGCTAATTTGAAAATATGTTTTGCATGATTTTGCATGTATAATTAATATCACATGTCTTCCCTTCTCAAATAATTAATGAAGGGTTGAAGGGAGAAAAAGAACTTGAACATAAATTTAAAAAATATTAATAATAAACAATAAATAGAGTTTTATAAAAGAATAGCTATGACATTCCAAGCAAACATTTTATTTTCTGACAAGGTTACTGAACTAGTGCATCATGGGAATGCTCAAGTTTAATTAGACTTTAGGAACACTTTGGATACGTTTTCCTATTATTCTTGTCAACAAGATAGAGGGAAATGGGCTTAATGTTAATATAATAAGATCAATTTTGTTCTTGCTGATTGTTATGGCTTAACATGTGAATTGGGATATAAATAGTATCAGTTTGTAAGAAGGTCTTTAGTAGAGTATCCAAAGTTTGGTCCTGATTTGCTTCCTATTTTTTGCCAGTGATTTGGAAGAAGTAACAGGTAGCATGTGAATCAAAAAGTTACAAGCTAGGGTGAGCAGCATATGGATTTAATTCAGCTTTTCCAGGATCCGTTTTCCAAAACTGCTAACATATAATTTAGTAGTGATAAATAGGAATAAAGACAAAATACATTTTACTAAAATAAAAATTACTTCCCAAGAAGCAGATGAGGAAAATGTGATTAATCATTAGCTTAAAAAATTGATCTAGGTGTCCTGGAATAAGGCAAACTCAAAAGTAGTCAATAAAATGATATGACAAACAAAATATGGAATTTTGGACTGCAGCAATAAAAAACTGATAATTCATTGTTATTCTGCCTCATGAAATCATTGCAGTTCTTGGCACCACATTTGGACCTTGAATTCAGGCAGAATATAAATAAATCAAAGGAAATGATAAATTTATTCTGGAGAAAATAAACCTAGGTGAGACACAACAGGTTTATTTAAAGACTGTTATATGAATAGAGTCTTTTAAATTTGTTCTGACTATAGAAAAATGAACTAGGAAAAATAATTGAATATTCTAAAGAAGCTAATGCAGCATTGATGTAAAATAAAAGAAAACAGTAAAAAATTACTTACTGGATTTGATGCTGAGAGAAGGGAGTAGAATCAAGAGAACAATGTACACATCAACAACAACATCATGAGATGAATATACTTAATGTAAGTTGATCCTTTCAGCAGTCCAGAGAACTAGGACAACTGTATTAGCCTGGCTGTAGACTACATCATCCCTATCCTGAGGAAGAAAACAAAACAAAACAAAACAAACACATATAAAAATAAAAACCCTAGGGGCGGCTAGGTGGCGTAGTGGATAAAGCACCGGCCCTGGAGTCAGGAGTACCTGGGTTCAAATCCTGTCTCAGACACTTAATAATTACCTAACTGTATGGCCTTGGGCAAGCCACTTAACCCCATTTGCCTTGCAAAAACCTAAAAAAAAATAAAAAAAAATAAAAACCCTTCAGAATCTGATGAACACTTTATAAAAATTATCTCTTATGTGTCTCTTTCCTTTAATACTAATTCCTCATGCAGGAAATTACTAATCTGTAAACATGATATCAAAATATGTACATTCAGTGCTAACCTGACTGTTCACTACTGAGGGGAGGGGGTGGAAGGGAAGGTAGAATGAAATTTTGTAACTTAATAATATACATGTGCATATTAAAGAAAAGAAATAAATGAATAAAAAAACAGGAAAAAAGGAAAAAAGAAAACAACCTGTTTTTATTAAACAAGGCAATGGGTTTAAGTGAATTGCCAAGGTCACACAGCTAGGTAATTATTAAGTGTCTGAGGCAGGATTTGAACTAAGGTCCTTCTGACTCTAGGACTGGTGCTTTGTCCACTGTACTACCTAGCTAATTTGAAAGGAAACTTTCTAACATTCTGAACTTTCCTAAACTATAGAGAGACTGCCTTGAGAAATACCCAGTTCTACCTCTCTGGAGAAATACCCAGTTCTACCTCTCTGGAGATCTTCTTGCTCAAATCACATCACCAATAAGTCTTCATATCGGTTGTATATAATTAATTTAGCATCAACTTGATAACTTTTACCAAGGAATATTTACATCAGAGACAGAGAAAAAAGAAACATATAGTACTTCACCAAATACCTTAGGAGCATATAATTCTCTTTTCACTGTCATAACCTCTGGGTGAAGTTGAGAGAATAAGGCTAAAAATATAGCTAAGTTGCTGACTTTGGTCCTAAGAAGGTGATACCCAAAGCTGACAATGGTGACATTTCTTCTAGCCTGAATTCCTAAACTCAGTTCTTATATTTATTCCCTGTACTATCTAGATTGTACAGTTTTGTCTTCTAATTTTGTATTGGTCATATTCCTGATCTTTAAATCTCAGGGACATGAAAATAAGAGATGAGAAGAACAATGGTTAGGGTTTTTCTTGTGTGCCATAAGACCTCAAGATGTGAATCTTCCTTTTTTAACATGTAGTGTCATTGACTGTGGGTGGAATTATTCTTCTCTTCCAAGAGGCAAAAGGCTCAGGCCCTTTTGAAGATATGAGTTCTGGCTACAGCACTAATAGAAATCAAATCCCTTTTAAGGATGAGGAAAGTCATGCAGAACCAGACAGAGAATGTGCATGGATACTCTGATTCTCCTGTAAACAGATTCTTAGTGTCCAATATATCAATGATAGCACAGCAATTTAGCAAAATATTGAGGTCTACACTTTTGATGGATTCCAATTCTATGAGCATACATGTACACACACACACACACACACACATTGTATCCACATAACACATTATTCATCTATAAAAAACTTACACTTGGGGAAGCAGAGCACCGGTCCTAGGGTCAAGAGGACTTGAATTCAAATCTAGCCTCAGACTCTTAATAATTACTTAGCTGTGTGACCTTGGACAAGTCACTTAAACCCATTGCCTTGCAAAAACCAAAAAAAAAAGACATTCATTCAAAATTAATCACTTTGTCAACATGTGATAAAAGGTTACTATAACTAAAGCTGTTGTTTTTGCAACTGTTGCTGTTTGTTGTTGTTCCTGTTTTTATTGAGTTGGTTTGGTCATGTGAAACTCCAGCTGAGTTTTCTACACAAAGATACTGAATGATTTTCCATTTTCTTCTTCAATTTTAAAGATGAAGAAATTGTTGCAAACACGGTGGTGTATCTTGGCCAGTATCACAGTGAGTAAGTATCTGAGGCTAGATTTGAATTCAGTAATATGAGTCTTCCTGACTCCAGACACAGTGTCTAGCCTCAACAGAACTTATTGTAAAGTAGCAGGATGAATTATATAAAACAGCAGAGTGTCTATAGTATTGGATATGGAGAGATGCATAATATGTAGTATACTCTCTTGTATTCAGCTGTGTAATCATGTATATTTCATGTAACCTTGTGAGAGTTTCTGTTACTAACAAAGTAAAAGAGTGAGTGTATCTGTGTGTGTGTGCCTCTATGTAAACATGCATGAAATGTCTCCCTGAAATAGTTAATACTTAAGATGAGGAAAAATTAATGGAAAATAGTTCCCTGGGAAAAGATGGAGAAGGAAGTCATTACTGGTATAGAGAATTCCTTGAACATAATCATTGAGTTTAACAGATGACAAATGGAGAACTTCTATATGAGAGAAAAATCTGACAATCCCATGTAACAAATGGAGGGGAGAATTGATAGTTTGAGAAAAGTTTGGATAGAAAAGGCAATGTCATTGTTGGATGACCTTGAATTCTGGTCAAAAGAGACTTAATTTTACTTTGCCTGGAATTTGAGGAAAGGATGTATTCATTCAAGGATTATAGAGCAAGAATAAGAAGAGATACTATAAGTAATCAAGTTCAAGACACAGAGGGTTGTGATTTGACCAGGTCCAAAGAATGAGAGGCAGAGCGACAATTTGAACCCAGGAATTTCTGACTCTGTTTACCACCTTAACTATTATACAAAATTGCCTATTGTGTATACAAAAACATTACAGATATGGAGCAGACAAATGAATGGATGTGAGTGTTAAGGGTCTGAGAAGAGCAAATATGTGAATAGATAAGGATTAAGGAATAGGAATGAGTCAAGTATAAACCCAAATTTGTAGACATGAGAAAGGTGAAATGTTACAGCAAAGGCAGAAAATGAAAGTCAGAAGAGGAATAGGTTCAATAGAATTTGATTTTAGACAATTTGAGATGTATACTCCTGGGATATCTAGATGAAGATAAACGCTCCCTTGCTGTGTGCTATAGCTAGATATAGAATCTGGACTTGAAAGACATTGGGATAAAGGTGACTATTAGAGTATGGGGATAGATGGAATGAAAAATGGAGACAACAAAGAAAAGAGTGCCTGGGATAGACAACTCAGAAATACCTGCATTAATCCATCAAGAAAAAGAAGTGGGGGGGAAAGTTGCCATCTAAAGATTAAGAGAAGGGGAAGTTAGAAACTATGAGAGAGGAAACTAGAGAATGTGCTTTATTAAGACTAAGGAGATTCCCCAATTGATAAATGGTCAAGGGATATGAACAGTCAGTTTTCAAATGCATAAATTAAAAATCTCTATATAATCATATGTAAAATGTTCCAAATTACTATTAATTACAGAAATGCAAATTAAAACAACAATGAGCAATCATCTCATACCTATAAGATTAGCCCAGATGAGAAAAAGGGAAGATGATCAATTTTGGAGAAGTTGTAGGAAGATTGTAACATTGATGTAGTGTTGGTGGAGTTGTGAATGGATCCAAACATTCTGGGGAGCAATATAGAATATATCCAAAGAGCAATAAAGTGGTTCATACTCTTTGATCCAGCAGTTCCAATTCTAGAACTATATCCAGAAAAAAAAAATGGGAAAAGTCCTACATGTTCCACAATATTCATAGCAGCTCTTTTTGTAGTGTCAAATAATTGAAAATTGAAGAGATGCCCAGTAATTGGTGAATGGCTAAACAAGTTGTGGTACATGAATACCATGGAATATTATTGTTCTATAAGAAACTATAAATGATAGGTCTCCAAAGAAGCATGGAATCTTATAGGATCTGATGCTGAGCAAAGGGAATAGTGCCAAGAGAACAATGTACACATCAACATTATGAGATGAACAGCCCTGATGGAAGCAACTTCTCTAGTCAGTCCAGAGAGTTAGGACAACTGTATTAGACTGGTCTATATTATTCCCAGCCAAAGGAAGAAAACAAAACACACAGAAAACACTGTTATCGAATCTGATGAACATTTTATAAATATCATCTCTTATGTATCTCTTTTCTTTAATCCTAATTCCTCATGCCAAAATTTACTGATTTGTAAATATGTAAAATCTACCCTATTTCTTACTGAGGGGACAGGGTGGGGGAGGGGAACAAAGGGTGGAGGGAAATTTTGTAACTTGGAAATATGCATGTGCAAATAGATGACAATTAAAAAATAAATTAAAACAAAAACTAAGTTGAAAGATACATACATACATACATGCATATATATACATATATATATACATACTAACAGTCAAATGCTGAAGAGCTTAAATGTGATGAGGGATGAAAGGAGTGATAAAAGGAGTATTGTGATAGGAACATTTTCTTTGGTTATTGAAAAAGTACTTTCAACAAAGTCATTTGTATAGAAGCCAAATTACAAGATGATAATGGAATAGGTAACAAAAAAGTGAAACTATCTGATATAACCGTTTTCAAGAAATGTATTAGTGAAAAGGAAGAGAGTGATTTGTGAATAAGCAAATGGAACAGAAGGTGTTTCTTTATTTTTTTCAGGTTTTTGCAAGGCAAACGGGGTTAAGTGACTTGCCCAAGGCCACACATCTAGGTAATTATTAAGTGTCTGAGAATGGATTTGAACCCAGGTACTCCTGACTCCAGAACTGGTGCTTTATCCATTATGCCACCTAGCTGCCCCTGTTTCTTTATTTTAAAGTTTAAGGAGAATTGAGAATGTTTCTGGGAAAATGGAAAGAAACATTGCAAGTGAGATGCACAAGTATCAAGTAAGGTACTGAAGAAGGTGGGAGTGATTGGGAGTAACTATTTAGCCTGAATGCATGACAGATAAACTTTTTCTGTCTCCAACAGGGAGAAGATGGGGGTATCTGAAAAAAATTATGTTGATACTAATTTGTCCTGTAGCTCTGTTTCTTACTTTACCAGTGTTTGAATAGAGCTGAGAGGGACACCATACCACCCCAGTAATCATTGACTTGTGCCTTTCTGCAGTTCAACGGCTCCATCTGTCTGACCAGATGCCTTCTTGAACAGATCCTCTTGCTTCCAGAACCATTCAACTCCTTTCTCTGTCATTATTCCCTGACTTTAGGAACCATGAAATTCAAAGTCCCAGATCAGTCAAAATTTCTCCCTGTGCTGATACTGCTCCTTATAAAGAATAAAACACAATGGAAAATAGCTAAACAACAACAACAATATCAAGAAAAGAGACTTTTGAGGTCCTTAAGTCCAAGCCTCTCATTTTACAAATTAAGTAACTAAGGTTCAAAGTGGTAATAAAGAACCCAGGTCACATAGAAAGCAGGTTGAAGTGTAGTTAGGGAAGAGGGAAGCTGTTTGAAAACAATGAATAAAAACTTTTACCACTGAATAAAATATCATGGAAAAGGAGGAAAGAGATAAATAATATAATAATGAATTTGTGATGACTGCTCTAATGATGATAATGTATACTCACAAAGAAAGAAAGTGACTAGTTCCATGTACCAACTAGTAGTCTTGTGTGTAGAAGATAGTTTTGAAGTGTGCAGAAGCTAATTCTAGTTATCTATTATTGAACTTTTCTGGGATTAACAAGTATCATTTTCTAAGATTTTGACAGAATAGAAATCTAAATTTTGGCCAAGACCCATAACAACTGTCACAAAATAAATAGTACTAATGTGAAACTTTGGGTCACCCAAAATGTTAGATTTTAAGAACTTATTTAAAAAACTTCAATTAAATCCACCAAAAACATTATTAAGGATTTCCTCAGTTCTAGACACTGTGCTTGACACAGGAATGTAAATCAAAATGAAAAATAGTCCCTTACTCTTAGCAGATTACATTTAATTACCTTACATTAGGTAAACAAATAAATATAAGTAAGTTTGTAAAGGAAGAGAGAACAAAGAAAACAGAAAGAAACTTTTTTCAGAGAGAATGATATAAGGTGAAATAGAGAAGAGAATTCCTTTCATTGGAGGTAGGAAAAAAAAAGAGAACCAAATACAGTGAAAGAGAGAGAGAGACAGACAGAGAGAAAGACAAACAGATAAACAGAGTTTATAGTTACTAATCTTTTGATGCTATGCAATGATATTTATTAAGAACTTTCTATTCTTCTGTACATAACTACACACACCCACACAAACACACACACACACACACACACACATACTTTTTTCTCTCCAAGACCTGAGGGAACAAGTCTATTGAAGGAAGGAATCATGATCATCCTGACTAGGAAGACAATACGGGTCATATCATCTTGCTTACATTTTGTTTCACTGAGGAACACAAGAAATGGTCTTGCAAAGGGCCAAACATCCTGACTTTTTTGTCAATGAGGGATGCTAAGGTGACAGAAAGTTAATAGAGTGGAGGAAAGTAGAAAGTTCAGAACATGAATACTGAAAGCCTGAGAGCTCAGGGTCCCCAAATCCTATTCAACATAAACAAAAAGAGACAAAAAGGCCTTCAGATCCTAAGTTTATTTATATTTAATTCATTTACAGGATGTAAATTAAACACTCCTTTCTCTTTTGCCAATTTCTATGCCTTTCTCTGAAAGATTCATCACCAAATAAAAGTCACTTCACTCATGGATGCTATCCTCATTATATCCTTAAGGAAATCTCTTCTAGAACATGCAAGAGGAGGAATAATTAAAGTAGGCGTATAGCAAGGGGTAAATGCCTGGAACTGAGCTTAGTTACAATGAAAAACCTGTATGTGACACAGCATTTTTAACAGTCAAGCCTCAAACCTTAAAAAAAATTATCCTTTAGAGAACAAATGCAGATAATCTGGGCCTCTGTCACCATGGGCTTATAGATCTGTGAAGCAAGAAATTGAAATAATTATAGTATGATCTAAATAAAATTAAACTGCCTATTTAACAGAAAATAAATGCTATTAGCATGTGAGTCTGTTCTTTTTCCTCTTAAATCAGACAGAAAGTTTCCCAAACTCTTAGAATATGGTATAATAAATTAAGTCAAAAGATAGAGAATTCAGTAGCAATATTAACTACTTAAAAAACTACTTAATGAAATTTTAAAAATTGGGCAGTATGATTTTTTAAAGAAATCATAGTCCATTTTAAAAGAGGAGCTTAACTTTTTTTTGGTGGGTTTTTTGCTTTTTTGTGCATCTTTGAGCAATGTGGATAAGCCTATAAGGACAAAGTTGTTAAGTAGATATTATAAAATATCTATCAAGACAAAGAAATAATTTATCAAAATAAAAATGGATCTTTTTGTTCCTCTTCACCCCCCCCCCCATCAATGAAATGTTGCACTAGGCGCTTACTAGTTCTTTCTTTATATTTATTTATTTATTTTTATTTATGTACATATGATTTTTTTTATACATTACAAAAATATTCTTGTTTAAGAGTAAACAGAATACCCCCACCCCCAAAATTATAGATCCTCATGAGCAATAAAGTGAAAGGGAAAATTTTTACATTAAAATAATAATAATAATAATAATAATAATAATAATAAATAGCAGCTAGGTGGCACAGTGGACAGAGCAGCGGCCCTGGAGCCAGGAGCACCCAAGGACAAATCTGACCCCAGATACCCAACAACCACCCAGCTATGCAACCCTGGGCAAGCCACCCAACATCATTTGCTCTGCATAACCCACTCTAATAATAATAATAATAATAATAATAATAATAATAATAATAATAATAATAATAATAATGATAATTTTGCTTCAGTCTGTGTTCCAACATCACCAGGTCTGTTGCAGGTGGATCACATTAGGCCATCACAAAAGTTACTTCCATATTTTTTCCACTTTTGCTATTGCTAATCGCAATTTCCTCCATTTGTACTTCCCCACTACCATATACTATGTTTTCTCTTTCATTTCAATCTTTCCCTCTTCTTAAATGTGCTGTAGGGTAGCTGAGTGGCACAGCAGGCTGATCACTAGCTCTGGGCCCAAGAGGTCTTGAGCCCACATACAACCCTTAAGGCCAAGCAACCACCTGGCCCTGTGGTCTGAGACAGGCTATCCAATCGCAGGCCCTTACAAGAAGTAAAAAAGAAAGTGTGTTACATCTGACCACTCTACTCTACACTACACCCTCTCCTCCATCACTCACATCCACCTCTTCCCCCTGTACCCCTTCTCTCCTTCTTACTCTAGATGTTTATACACCTTTGAGTATTTATGCTGTTTCCTCACCAGGCCACCTCTGATAAGAGTGAAGGTTCCCTCATTCCATCTTCCTTTCCCCCCCCTTCCATATCATTGCAATTGCTCATTGTAATAAAAAAAATATTATATGATATATCTTAGCTTATTCCATCTCTCCTTTCTCTTACTCCCAGTACATTACATTTCCCTTTAACCATGGAATCCATTTTTTACAATACATTATATCTTCAAATTCATCTCTCTCCTGTGCTTCATCTACAAAAGCTCCTTCTACCTACTCTATTAAATGAGAAGTTTCTTATTAGTATTATCAGTATCATTTTTCTATTCAGGAATACATGTAGTTCATCATCATTAAGTCCCTCATATTTTCTCCTTTTCCTCCACTTCTATGCTTCACCTGAGTCCTGTATCTGAAGATCAAACCTTCTGTTCAGTTCTGGCCATTCCAAAAGGAACATTTGAAATTCCCCTGGTTCATTAAAAGCCCACCTTTTTCCCTGGAAGAGGACTTCAGTTTTTCTGAGTGGATGATTCTTGGTTGCATTCTGAACTCTTTTGCCTTCCAGAATATTATATTCCAATACCATGGAGTCTTTAATGTAGTTGCTGCTATGTCCTGTGTGATCCTGACTGCAGCTCCACAATATTTGAATTTTGTCCTTCTGGCTGCTTGTAATATTTTCTCTTTGACTTGGGAGTTCTCGAACTTGGTTATTAGATTCCTGCGGGTGGGGTTTTTATGATCTCTCCAAGAGAGATTGGTGGATGCTCTCAATTTCTATTTTGCCCTCTGCTTCTAGGATATATGGGCAATTTTCCTGTAGGAATTCTTTAAAAATGATGTCAAGGCTCTTTTCCTGATCATGACTCTCAGGCATCCCAATTATAGTTAATTCATTTTTCCTGAATCTGTTTTCTAGATCAGTTGTTTTTTCAATGAGATGTTTCAGATTTTTTTCTAATTTTTTCATTCTTTTGCTTTTTCAGTATTGTGTCTTGATTTCTCTTAAAGTCAGAAGCTTCCTTTAGTTCCATTCTACACCTGAAGTATTTGTTTTCCTCAGAGAGCTTTCTTCTTTCTTTTTTCCATCTGTCCAATTCTGCTTTGTAAAGCATCCTTCTCCTCAATAACTTTTTGAACTGTTTTATACATTTGACCTATGCTGATTTTTAACATATTATTTTCTTCAACATTTTTTGGATCTCCTTGACTAAGCTGCTGACTTCTTTTCCATGTTGTTCCTGCATCTCTCTCATTTCTTTTCCCATTTTTTTCCTTCTATCTCCCTCACTTGATTTTCAAAATCTTTTTTGAGCTCTGGCATAGGCTGAGCCCGTTTCTGCTTTTCTTGCAGGTTTCAGATGCAGGAGTTTGTACTTCCTCATCTTCAGATTGAGTATGATCATTCTTGGGATCATAGACAATTTATTTCTCAAGGGTGTTCATCTTTTTTTCTCTGTTTACTCATTTCTCCAGCCTGTACCTGCTTTTGGGGTGCTTCCTAAGCTTTTGAGTATTATTTGGACTCACCCCCCACAAGGATCTCAGTGTGTGAAGTTCTGTCTTCCCTCTTGCTCTGTGAATGACCACAAACACACCACTCTGCCACAGGGCTAAGGGTGCCCTGCTCTTCTATGGGGAGCCTAGGCTGTGATCAGGATCTGAATGTGGTCAGAGTCCCAGAGTCCTGTTCCAGGTACAGAGAGCAGACCTCAGAAGTTTCTCTCCACTTCCCTACCTAGGCAGAGCAGTCAAAGCTCAGTTGCCTGGGGGCTTCTTCTTGCCAGCTCCACCTGCTTCCAGTTCCTAGATCTGGACTGCCAAGGCCAACCTGCTCACTGAGTGCCCTGAGGGCCAGGCTTCATGTGTTTGCTCTGGAAGAGGACCCCTTACTGATCTTCCAAGTTGTGCCTGGTACTCCCTGTGGTGTAGGTCAGGAAATTGTACCCACTGCCCTGAGCCATGGCTCCCAGGCAACCTGGAGCTGCCTCTGGGAGGCTGACGTTCCTTCACTCTGTCTGGCCACCACTCTAACCCCATGGAGCAGAGTCTTTGCACTATGTTCCAGGTTACCTTGGACTGGAGAACTGCCTCACCAGATGCCTCTCTGGATTCTGTCTCTTGAAAATTTAGAGTCATTATTTTATGAGTTTTGGAATATTATAGAGAGAAAGCAACTAAGAGAGGCTCTTCTCCTGTTGCCATCTTGGCTTTACCCTCCAGGGCTTTCTAGTTCTTAAAAGATTTAATTGATGATGATTATGCTGATATTCACACTTTCTTCACTGATTTTGATGTCCATCTTGTCCACATTACTCTTGTAACTCAATGTTTTAAAGATATTCAATGATTTGGAAATGCTTGTCAAAAAGAGCAAGCATAGCTTTACCAGGAACAGATTTTATCAGAATAACCTTATTTACTCTTCTGAAAGGATTATTAAACTAGCAAATCAAGGTTATGCTATAGCCATTAAATTAGGTTTTAGAAACACAATATGTGTTCTGGACTTCTGCATCCATTACCTCTGGTACTGGCAGAATGGTATGACAAAATGACTATTCTAATCCTCCTTAGTAGTAGGGGTAGCCTTGTGCAATTTGGAGTGAGAGGAGAGCTTTCTACTGAATAAGTATAAAAATGCCAACTCATATATATCAATTAATAAACAAGACAATAACTATCATTTAAAAAGGATGATTTCCTAAGGCTTTTATTTTAAATTGTTTTACTTAATGCAATGGGATTAAATGACTTGCCCAAGGTCACACAGGTAGGCAATCATTAAGTGTTTGAGGCTAGATTATAATTCAGCTCCTCCTGACCCCTGGGTCTATTCTCTATACTAGGAATTTTTTTTTTTGTTTATCTTTTTTTTAATAATAGCATTTGGCCTAAAATATCATCCCAAAGTTCATGATATACTTTTCCATCAGGACATTCAAAGTACAAGGGTAGAAAGTTTAAGCTTAAGGCTAGCTTTTTCTAAACCATAGAATATATTTGATAAAAGGAGTAATAAAACGTAAGGGAGAATAAATCAAGATGTACATTTAAATCAATGAACAGTGTTAATATCAACTTAACTAATAGTCAATTAGTTTTTTCAGAACTAGAAAAAACTGCTTAAAATCACTTCATTTTATATCCTCATTTTGTAAATGTAGTCAAGAGACAGCACAACTCCTGGGAATATTTTTGCTAGAGTCCTCAAGGTTTCCCCTTAGGTATAAGATAGCTTCTCTGGTGATATTCTTACAGAGCTCTGACTCTATCTTTCCTCAACTTCTTTATCCATGAACTGCTTTATGCTGCTCTATTTTGGAAGGACATTGCTAGATTGTATTGAAAATGTAAACATTTTTCAGGAGTCAGAAGTTCATCATGTTCTTCTTCTAATCATGGAGGGAAAAAAAAAAAAGAGACTCAGTCCAGGGTAGAATGTGAAGGTTTTTCACTGTCCCCCTGGAATCAATTCCTTCTCAGAAACTTAACTATAAGGCCTCCTTCCATCTGACTTGTCACTTGTTTACTTGTTTAAATCTTCAATTTTAAATTTGTTTCAGAGTTGAAAAAAAAATTACAGATGAAAAATTTCTAAAAGCAACTTCATTAGGTGGAATGAGTACACTTAAAACAAAGCCAAAAGATTTTTTTTTTAAAGAATCAAGTTTCCTTGCTTGAACTGTTTCTAATTGGTCTAATTGAGTTTTACTCCAATCAAAATTAAAATTATTTTGTAAATAAAATATTTTTAGATGCTCCATGAAGAATGAATGCAGGGATGGCTAGATAGCGTAGTGGATAAAGCACCGGCCCTGGAGTCAGGGGTACCTGGGTTCAAATCCAGTCTCAGACACACTTAATAATTACCTAGCTGTGTGGCCTTGGGAAAGCTACTTAACCCTGTTTGCTTGCAAAAAAAAAAGACCTAAAAAAAAAAAAGAATGAATGTGATTTTTGTTTCATGCACTGTTTAACTACAAATAAATTTTGCAATTTTAACGGAGTTATCAAGTTAATCTTATATGCTTTGTTCTCTATAAATGAATATAATTTATTGTTTGCAATTTCAGATCCTGATAGCATTTCACACATGACTATTTGTTCCATTATTTTACTGGATATTGTCGTGTTACTGACCAAACAATAATTCCACAGTTTAACTTTTATTGAAGATTGATATCAGATTTGAAGTAAACCACTATCTCTGATTCCCCATGATACAATATTTGAAAAATAATGTGAGCAGTTCCATAACTATGTAATATTATTCCATCAATCTTAAAAGAACGTGAGCTGCAGCCCAACATAAAGCTTTTAAGTCAAAACATTTAATTACTCTTTCCAATCCCAGAAAGAGAAAAAGGCTCTCCTTGTAGCAAAATTGTGAAGACTCTAGCCTTCTAAACTTCTTTGAGTTTAGGCCCTCTTTGTTGGACTTTTTCACATGCAACTTCCTTATTCTAGAACCCAATTCTCCTTTATTTTTGCCTTCTTTTTCTCAACCTTTTCCTCCTACCTGGCCTAAAATGTCTCCTTCAAGAAAAATTCCATTATTTCTCATTTACACATTTGTATGCTTATGTTAAGTTTCCAATGAATATTTAAATTTTAAATTGTAGTTGTTTAGTGGTCCTTGTGATGTTGTTGCTGCTAAATGGAAAGGAGAGGACAAAAGCTTACAAAAGAATTTCAAGTATTAGTAAATCTTTTAGGGTTGATGGGAGAAGTTATCTGTTTGATCTTCTTGATGTCACTAAAACATCTTATCAAATGGATCTGTCTATCTTCTCTACAGGCAAAGTCTGTCATAAACCAGTCAGAACTGCATGGTAGGTTAGTATACTTACTTTAGATTCATGATGTTATCAAACATGTGAATAAAGAATTTTGTAAATAAAACCTTTTTTTAAAAAACCATGATGTAATAAACCAGCTAGAAGTTTGGAATCAGGGCAGAAGAAATGCAAGAAAAGTAAGGAAATGCTTTAGAGAAGTATTAGGGGGAAAAAAAGAGTGTGAATATGATGAGAACAAAGTCCAGAGACAGAATGAGGTAAATGACATGGATTGGAAGAGTGTTATATAACATAGGGCCTGAAAAGTGGTTAAAAAAAAAGCAACCTTCCCAAATATACCTAGCTGCAAGGACAATTCTATTGCTATTTTCTCTTTCTGAAGTGAAGGGACTTAACAGAACTGTCTATGAAGGAAAAAGGAGGGAATAAACATTTATTTAATACTTACTTTACGTCAGTTAGTGTGTTAAGCTCTTTGAAACATACAGGATTTGATCCTGACAATAGAACTCTGAGCTAGATGCTATTGTTATTTCCATATTAGAGTTAAGGAAACTGAGGCAGACAGGTCAACTTATTTGCCCACATTCATATAGTTAATAAGATTCTGAGCACATATTTGAACTCAAGTTCTTCTAAGTTCAGGCTCAGTGCTATCTATTGAACCACTTAGAAATTTCTCCTAGTGAATTAGCATTCATGTAGTTTATATAAAGGATAATATTGTTTTACCAATTAGGAAGATTTGGGTTCAGTCCTCCTCTTTAATTCATATTAGTGATGTGAAGCTGGAAATGTCACTTAATTTCTATGTATTCATTAGGAAAATCTTGAGGAATTTTATACAGAATTATTCCACTTGTTTCAATCATTAACCTCATTAATTTAGGTATTACATTCAAGTTCTATTCCTTCACAATTTTTATCCATGTCTTGTAATAAATTCAACCACGGTGATCCAACCAACATGCTGGCACAGCTTTCCTTTTAAAAGTACCAATGTAGCACAAAGACTAGCAACCTATAGTTCCTGGATCTTTTTGCCTGTTCTTGTATTTCTTTTTCATTTATTTATCTCTTCAGTGACTACTTTATGACACTTCTTATGTGCAGTTATTAACAGTTAATAATCTTATATACCCTCTAAGACTAACTTCTATCTAATCTGTACATTTATTGTATGTATTTAGTTATATTCATACTATTTTCTACTAATAGTTTTTTAGGGAGGGTATTTATGCATGTAAAACATGTATGCCTGTTTATGCTTTTCATTCTATCATCTGATTTCAGCAAAGTATTTGCGAACATATATATATATATACACACGAGTGAATTTTGATTGATTAGATGATCATGCCAAACATTAGTATTCCATTACTCTTTGGGTGAACTATAATTGATTACAGATAGTTGTGTATCATTGAGGCTGTATAATATTATCTGCCTTCAGTCAATATAGTCAATCAATAGATCTTTATCAATCACTATGTACTAAATGTTGTAAATAAAAAGGTAAAAGATAGTCTGCTTTCAGTGAACTCATAGTCTAAGGAGATGTAAAGCATGCAACAAGAAATCAACATTTGAGCATATGTAAATTGAAGATAATAAAAGGGGGAAGGCATTATAATTAAATAGTGTGATTCAAATAGTGATTCAAAAAAGCAAATTGTTGCCTTAGAAGTATTTAATCTTGTATCTGTGAATTTTTGAAATTTCTTTGTTTTTATAATTTGGAAAATTTTATTTCAATAGAATTGCTTTCTTTTGTAATTCTATTATGCCTTTAAAACATTATTCTGGAAAGAGTTCACCACACTGCCAAAAGTGTCCATATCACACACAACACACACAAACACACACACACACACACACACACATACACACACACACACAAACACGGAAAGACACATAAATTCAAGGCTTTCCTTTATCAAGGAAAAGCTATCCTCTATCAAAACACTTCCTTATAGTAAGCTAAAAGCTTAAAAATTCCATAAAAGACACAAAAGACTGTTATCCTTATTATAAATGATTATCTATTAATATTTCACAAGGCATAAATGGGGCACATAAATGCTTACTACTTATACAAAAGGTGTTGAATACAGATTTTAAATGTAGAAGGGATTAACATTAAAAGGGAGTAACAATAAAAATAATGCCTCCAGGTGTTTTGGGTTGTGAATGTGGAGATTGCACCAAGATCCAGACAACTTCAGATTTTCCTAATAAGTGATATAATTACTCAAAGGTGGTCATCCTAAGTCTTCATCTAAAACAAATAAGGTCCTTCATTGTCCAAAATATGATTAGCAGTCAGATGGACAGTTTAGAGAGCAAGTTCAAGAACAAAGCAGTCAGAATGTCATTTGAGAAATCATGCAGTAATTTTAATAACTATAACCTTCTACCTGAAACAATTAAAGCATCCTTTTACAGAAAATATGAATCTTAATTTCAGTAATTAAATTCTTAATGAACATATCTTTCTTGTTGCTAAATACTGAACACTGAATTATGAAGACCCTTTAGGGTGCTGAGAAGGGTTATCATTTGCCAAATAATATAAGGATTAATTCATTTCTCTCACCATGTTCTAGTGGCAAAATAAACATATCTCTTCCTTCTAGTGCACCAGGTGTCCAATTGTATGCATTAAATTTGCAAGGAAAGAATTAAGCTAATAATTTTATTTTACTGTCTTTAAATATGCTTAATTTCTACTCAAATGATGTCTTTCAAGTCTCAGAATCCTTTTCTTATCCTTACCTCTAAGATGCAATCTCCCACATCATGGTTTTGGTATGTCACTGGTTGGCAAAATAAATTAAATGGAAATTTTAGGAAGCCTTTTGGGAGTTACAGACAACATACGAAGGCCATAAGTCATACCAAAAACTGTGAACAAATATGTAACTGAAATTTTATTATAAGATTCTGTCAACACCCCATAAAAGAAAAATAAAAAAAAATCAGTTTTTTATGGTTTGTTTTTTTTTTGGTTTTGCTTTTCCTACTGTTCTTAGAACAAAGTGTAATATCTGACATATAGAAGGTACTTAATAAATTCGGTTTGACTGACTCATAGAGAATAAGTAAAAATGTTCAGTAAGGGGTGGCTAAGTGGCACAGTGGATAGAGCACCAGCCCTGGAGTCAGGAGTACCTGAGTTCAAATGTGACCTCAGAGACTTAATAATTACCTAGCTGTGTGGCCTAGGGCAAGCCACTTAACCCCATTGCCTTGCAAAAAATCTAAAAAAATTGTTCAATGATATTTATCTTTCTTAAGATCATTTCAAATACAAACTCAAAATATTGCCATAAACTCAAGTTCAAAATTCTCTTAAAATGATTAAATTTGAAGTCAGGTTAATTAATTTTTTCTATTGCATATTCTGTCCTAAATGTTCTTTTTAAAATAATAAGCAAACTTACTGAATTCACCTGTCATTACCAGGCAGTGATCTCCTTTATTTAGATAAAAATCTATTGCTTGTTCTTCCTGCACCTTTTACATTTACTCTTTTTGGAATCACTTAATTTCTTATTGCAAAAACCTGTGATCATCTTGTTTTGTTAATGTTAAACTATCCACTTACATAATTCTTCTATTAAATAACATGAAGTCATCAAATGTTTCATACCTATATCCACGCAAAAAATTAATACAAAAACTAGCTTCTCTCATTTTCTAAATCACTAAAGCATCTTCCCCCTTTAGGCAAGTAAAGAAATGATGTTTACCATTTGCTAAGATATATGTATTTTTAAAAAATATTGTATAATGCTTATCACATTCAGAACATTCTATATTTTCAAGAAGATACTCATGTTATACCCATTTAAGTTTCGTGAATAGTGTACAAACTTTTCTCCGCTTTAATTTCATGATTCTGGACCATGTTGTTCAAAGTTAGTTTTATCAATGATTTCTATGCTCTTAAATCACATTTAATATAGACATCAATAATATATGTACAAAGGCTCTCATGCAGGGCCTTTGTTACTCTTTCATTCTCTACAATGGCCATTGAAAATTATACAGCTATTCTCCATATAGCTGTTGAGGATCCAGCCCTCTAAGCCATCCTTTAGGCTTCTCAATGCAAAACGTCTATGAGTAGGCCCCTTCCCCAACAGAAGACATTTGGGACAGCAACTAGTAACAAGAGTCAGAATGAGTAAGAAAATTCAGAGGAAAGTTGGGACTTACCTAGCATTTTAAAGTTCTTTTTATATTGATTTGTTTTCTTAAAATCAAGATATCATTCCAATGCAAGATGACCAAGATACCATATAAAATGATGCTTCTTACTGCATTTTAGTATCCTCTGAATCTTACTCCTTTATTCCTTGCTGACTGGAGCACTCTTTTCCTTTAGTCAAAATTTTTAACATCTTCAGAAATAATCATAGCAAAAAGAATAGCAAATATACATATTTTAAAATTCATTAACTAATGGAATGTTTCCATAGTAATTCCATAAATATCCTATATTAAATAGCAAATCAGTAAGCCAAAAAGAACTTATTTATCATAAACCAATTACTGTGTTATATATTAGGAATCTAAAGAGAATCATCCAAATACTCTAAGAGATAACATTTCAATGAAAAATATATGACTGTGCACATATAATATATGCATGAATATATATAGTGCATACCAGATATACATTCATATGTTATATGAACAAATTATGCATTCAGTTCATGCAATGCATACATACAAGACACATTTATATATTCAAGCATTCAATAAGCATTTATTAAGTGCTTACTAGTTCTCTGCTAATCATAGTGCATAGAAAAATAGTCTCTGCACTCAAAAAATGTTACATTAAAATGGAGATGAAAATACATAGATAAATAGGCATGCCCAAGGTATATACAGAAAAGAGGGAATATATTCTGGGGTTCCAGGATATTCTCTTTATAATGAAAAGATTTGAGATGAGTTTTAAAAGAGGAAAAGAAGTAGGGATTGAATCAAGATGGTGGAGGAACTTTCTTAATCTTTCCTGCATTTCCCTTAGAAACAATATTACTCAAGCCTCTAAACAGATTCTAGAGAAACAGAACCCACAAAAAAACAAAGTGGAGCATTTTCCAGCAGGGTCTGTCTTGGGTGGAGCAGGAGTGTGCCCTGGCCAATAAATTGAAACCAGGAGCATTGGGAAGGGGTGGGGGGGAGGGCAGTGGATTAATAAGAGATTCTCAGCTACAGGAGAGACCTTTAGCTGAAGTCTCTGAGGTTCCAAAGCAGAGGCTGACAAAACAGTGCGCAAACTGGGAGGATTTCAACACATACCACAAGATGTTGAATTTTCCATGGATAGCTCAGCCTAGTGAACAAACTACTAGCATTCTAAACTTAGATGATACATCACTGTGAACAAGCATCTAGGGTTCTCAATGCAGAAACAACTAAGAGCAGGTACTTCCCCCAATACAAGAAGTTTGTGACAGAGCCCAGTAACAATAGTCAGAATGAGTAAGAAAAGTCAGAGAAAAGTTGGGACTTCCTTTGGATATAAGGTAAGTCAAAACAGCATCGTAGAAGAGGTTGGCAGAAAAAATACTACAACTGAAATTGCAGAGGAGAATATTTCCAAAAAGGCTTCTTGGAAGGCCTCAAAAAGGATTTTAAAAATCAAGTGCAAAAATTGGGGAAAAGAAATACAAGAGAAATTCAGCATCTAGAAAAAAATTAAAATCAACTGAAGAAAATAAATACTTTAAAATACAATTGAACAAATACAAAAACAAATAGAAAAATAGCTTCTTGAAAAATATAAAAAAGTATATTTGTTTATACATTGTTCTTGAAAAAAGACCATGATATGGTGTTGTTATGACAAGCATGTTAACTGGACTTGGGTGAGAAAGTGGCTGTGATAAGCCTCACCTTCTCTACTAAAACCAACTGGGTCCATTGACCAGACACGAATCAGGAGAACTAAAATTTCCCTGGATATGAGGCAGTCAGGGTTAAGTATCTTGTCTAAGTTCACACCGCTAGAAAATATCTGAGATCAGATTTGAACTCAATCCTACTGATTCAAGGCCCAGTGATTTATCTAACAAATGAAAAAGGAGATGCAAAAACTAACAAGAAAATAATTCTTTGAAGAATTGACTGGGCAAGTGGAGGTTAATGATTCTATGAGACATCAAGAATCAATCAAAAATATGAAAAAATAGAACAAAATGTAAAATACTTCATTTTTTAAAAGAAATAACTGATCAGGAAAATTGATCCAGGAGAGATGATTTAAGACATTGTACTACCTGAAAGCTATGATCAAAAAAAAAAAAACAAGGAAATCTTTCCAGAAATCATGAAGGAAATAGGCCAAAAATACTCTATCACATCTATGGAAAGGGGAGAAATTTATGTCCAAATAAGAAACAGAGTACATTATAAAATGAAAAAAAAATTAATGTTTTGGACTATATTAAATTTTTTAAAAAAGTTTTTGCACTAATAAAATCATTGTTGCTAACATTACAAGGAAAACAGGAAACTGGGAAACAATCTTCACAGCATAGGATTCTGATAAATGTCTCCTTTCTAAATTATATAAAAATTATATCAAATTTATAATGTTACAAGTCATTTCCCAATGGATAAATGGTCAACAGATATAAATAGTTATCAAATGAAGAAATTAAAACTCTATATAATAGAAAAAAAGCTCAAAATCATTATTGATTAGAGAAATGCAAATTAAAACAACTAGAAGTTATCATCTTGTCCCTATGAAATTGACTAAGATGAGAAAAAAGGGTAATGATCAATGTCGGAGAGTTTGTGGGAGAATTGGGACATTATTCCATTTCTGTTGAAGTTCTGAACTCATTCAACCATTCTGGAGAGCAATACAGAACTATGCCCAAAGAACAATAAAATTGCCCTAGCAATTTCAATACTTGGCATATATCCAGAAGAAATCATAAAAAATTAGAAAAGTCCCAAAAGTTCCAAAGTATTCATCATAGTTTTTATAGTGACAAAAAATTGGAAATTGAGTGGATGGCCATGAATTGGGGAATGTTTGAAGAAGTTATGGTACAGGAATGTTATGGAATACTATTGTTTTATAAGTACCCATAAATGTTCAGACTCTAGAGAAGCATGAAATGAATTACAGGATTTGAATCTGAGCTAAGGGAGCAGAAACAAGAGAATGTTCCACATGTTAATAACAGCTTTGTGAGTTTATTAACCTTGATGGATGCAGCTCCTCACAGCAGTTGAGAGAGCTAAGATAATCCTATCATACTGTTTATAAACAATGCTATCCCCATCCAGTGGAAGCAAAAATGAGACAAAAAAAACAAAGGAAAAACCCAACAAAAAAACAAAAACCAAATTCTACCAAATCTTACAAACACCACATTCACTTTAAAAAATTATTTTCTTATATATTTTTTCCCTTACTCCCAATTCCTCCTATTGAAAATAACTAATCTGTTAACATGTTTAACACAAATGTTTTTGTACAATATTCACTGACTTTCATTTAGCAGGGGAGAGTGGGAAAGGAGGGTGGAAGAAAACTATGTAATTTAAAAATATGCATATGCATATGAATGAATGTTGAAAAACATTCATACCACGTATTTGAAAAAAAAATAATATATCAACTAAAAAAATAAATCTTTAGGAAAATGCCCTGATATCCTAAAATCAGAGGGGAAAATAGTCATTAAAAGAATCCACCAATCACCTCCTGAAAGGGAATCCAAAATGATAGTGCCAAATGACATTGTAACCAAATTCCAAAACTGTCACAGAAAAAGAGAAAATTCTGTAGGTCACCATAGAGAAGCAATTCAAATATCAAGGAATCAACCTCCAACACTACCAGGCCTAGGGAGTGGGTCACAAATCAAGGTCACAGACAATACAGGAAAGAAATCAGCACCCCTTACTGTCTGGACCACTTGGAATTACTAAACCCAGTGAGCAAAGACTCTAGGGATCTATACACCAAAAGTCTGTGAACTATTCCCTCCCCCAACACAAAGTTCTACTAAACTGAATAAAAGTCAGCATAAAGGGAGTCCATAGAAAACTGCATTGCAAGAATCCTAACTTAGAGAGATCTAGAACCTTTGAGGGGAATATGAATGGGTTTCCAGCCCATAGAGACTTCCTAAAAGAAAACAGGAATGGCTTTAAAAATCACTGGATAAATTGGGAAAAGAAACTCACAAGAAAATTAACACCTTGCAATAAGAAAACAAGTACTTGGAAAATATAATTGGACAAATGTAAAAAAAAATAATTCTCTCAAAACCTAAATAGGGCAAATGGAAAATTCCCTCAAAAATAGAATTGACCAATTGGAAAAGGAGTTGCAAAAGGTAAATGAAGTAAATTCTTCTCTAAAAAATAATGGGATCTGTAGAAACCAGTGACTTCATGACACAAGAAGATTTAGTTAAACAAAAAAATAGAAGAAAATATAAAAGACCACATTGTCAAAGCCACTGACCTTGGGAATTGATCCAGGAGAGATAAGTTAAGAATCATTGGGCTTCCTGAAAACACTGAGTATAAAAAAACTCTGGACTTAATGTTACAGGATTTAGTGATGGAAAATTGTCCTGATGTTATGGAACCATAGGTAAAAATCGTTATTGAAAGAATGCATCAATTCCCTCCTGAAAGGTATTCCCAAAATGAAAACACCAAGGAATATTATGGCTAAATTCCAGAACAATCAAATAAGAGAGAAAATCCTGAAAGCAGTAAGAAAGAAACAATTTAGTTAGTATTACTCAGGACCTGGCTGCATCAACATTAAGGGACTATTGGGCCTGGAATGAGACATTCCAAAAAGCAAGGAAGCTTGGAATGCAGCCAAGAATTAACTCTCCAGCAAAACTGAGACTTCTCTTTCAGGGGAAATGATGGACATTTAATGAAATTGGAGACTTCCAAATTTGATAAAAAGTCAGATGATGACAAGACCAGGACTTCAAGCAGGAGACTCAAGGAACACTTGAAAAAGTAAAAAACCTGTTATCCAGTAATATGAAACAAGTTATATCCCCACCTAGGAGAAAGATTATCATGACTTTTGGGAATTGTTAACTCTATTAGAGAGAACATACTTAACCACAAATAATGGAAAATCATTACTTGTCGGCGACTCTGATAGAATGATTTAAAAATACTATCTTCTAAAAAGGGGGAACAGTAAGGAAACAGGAGAATGGAGGAGACTGAATGGGGTAATTCACATCACAATAGAGAGGAAGGGAACTGCATGAATATATACAGTTCCTCTCATCAGATTTAGATCAAAATTAACATACACTCACTCAGTTAAGTAAAGAAACTTACCTTACCTTTCAAATATTAAGAGGATAAAGAGGGAATAGGGAGGAAGAGAGGAATTAGCCAAAGGAAAAAAGGAAGAAGTGGCAGAGGAAAAGCGGACAGAAGGGGGAGGAGTGTTTGATATGAGGGGACAAACATTCTAAAGGAGGTAGTATTCAAAGGAATAATACTGAAGAGTATGGATAGAATGAAAAAAAGGGGAAAATACAAACAATGGGAAGATAACATGCAGGGCAATAAAGAGTTAGTAAGCATAACTGAATGTGAATGGAATGAAATCTCCCATAAAATGTAAGTGAATAGGAGAGTGGCTTAAAAACCAGAATCCTATAATGCACCTTACAAGAAACTCATTTGAAGCAGAGAGATACATATGGAATTAAGGCAAAAGGTTGGAATAAAATATATTTTACTCTAGCTGAAGTGCAAGTGTCAAGGGTAGCAATCATCAGACAAAGAAGGTGCAAAAACACATCTCATTAAAAGAGATGAAGAAGGAGGTAGCTAGGTGGTTCAATGGATACAGCATCAGTCCTGGAGGCAAGAGCACCTGAGTTCAAATCCAGCCTCAGACACTACACTTAATAATAATTACCTAGCTGTGTGACATTGGCCAAGTCACTTAATCCCATTGCCTTAGAAAAAAAGAACAAACTAAGGGAAAAAAGAGATGCGGAAGGAAATTTTGTGCTCCTAAAAGCTACTATATATAAACAATGAAGCAATTTCAATATTAAATTTGCATGCACCAAGTGGTATACCATCCATATTCTTAAAGGATTACATAGAAGCAAAAATCTATTGGTAGGAGTCCTCAAACTCCCACTCCTAGATTTAGATATATCTAACCATAAAATAAACAAGAAGGGAGTTAAAGAGATAGATAGAATGTTAGAAAACCTATACATAATAGAATTTTGGAGAAAATTGAATGGGGATAGAAAGGAATATGCTTTCTTTTCCTGCAGTATATGCCACTTACCCCAAAACTGAACATATACTAGGGCATAAAGATGCAAAGACGAAATTAAGAAATAGTGAATAGTTCATTCTCATATCATAATTAATAAAATCACATGGAAGAATGTGTCATGAAGAGAAAAAGACCTAAAACTAATTGGGAAATAAATAACCTCATTTTAAAGAATGAGGGGATCAAACAACAAATTATAGATAGAATTAATGACCCAAAACTTATGGGATATAGTCAGGGCAGTTGTCATATTATATCTTTAAATGCTTACATGAATAAATTAGAGAAAGAGGAAATCGATGAACTATGCATGCAACTAAAAAATTAGAGAAAGAACAATGTAAAACCCCCAAATTAAATAACAAATTGGAAATGCTATCTTTTTTTGTTAGATTTTATTTATTTTGAACTTCAAACTTTCTCTCCTAATTTTGATTCCCTTCCCCACTCCTCACAGAAGGCAGTCTGTTAGTCTCTACTTTGTTTTCATGGTATGTAATGATCTAAGTTGAATGTGATGGAGAGAAATTATATCTTAAGAAAAAAAAACCCCATAAAGTATGAGATATAGCAAAATTACATAATAAAGTAACATTTTATTTTTAAATTAAAAGTAATAGTCTTTGGTCTTTGTTCAATCTCCATAATTCTTTCTCAGGATACAGATAGCATTCTGCATTGCAGGTACCCCCAAATTGTTGCTGATTGTTGCACTGTTGGAATGAGCAAATCCATTAAGCTGGATCATCAGTCCCATGTTGCTGTTAGGGTGTACAATGTTTGTCTGCTTCTACTCATCTCGCTCAGCATAAGTTCCAACAAATCCTTTCAGGTTTCCCTGAATTCCCAGCCCTCCTGTTTTCTAGTAGAACAATAGTGTTCCATCACACACTTTATTAAGCCATTCCCCAACTGAAGGACCTTGCATCAATTTACAATTCTTTGGCACCATGAACAGAGCTGCTATGAATATTTTTGTACAAGTGATGTTTTTACACTTTTTCATCATCTCTTCAGGGTATATCCCCAGTAGTGGTATTGCTGGATCAAAGGGCGTGCACATTCTTCTTGCCTTTTGGGCATAATTCCCAATTGTTCTCCAGAAATGTTGGATGAGAAAATAGTTCAACCAATGATGTATTAGTGTCCCAGATTTCCCATATCTGTCCCAATATTGATCATTGTCCTTTCTGGTCATATTGGCCAGTCTGAATGGTATGAGGTGGTAACTTAGAGATGCTTTAATTTACATTTCCCTAATAATTAGTGATTTAGAGCAATTTTTCATATGACTATGGATTGCTTTGATTTCTTCATCTATAAATTGCCTTTGTATATCATTTGACAATTTTTCAGTAGGGGGATGGTTTCTCTTTTTTTAAAAAAAATTGACTCAGTTCTCTGTATATTGTAGAAATGAATCATTTGATAGAAATATTAGTTATAAAATTATTTCCAATTTACAACATTTCTTTTTATCTTGGTTACAGTGATTTTGTCTGTGCAAAAGCTCTTTAATTTAAGATAATCAAAATTATCTCATTTATAATGGTTTTCTCCATCTCTTCCTTTGTCAAAAACTTCCCTTTCCATAAATCTGAGAGGTAAACTGTTCCTTGATCTCTTAGTTTCCTTGAAATATTGGGGCTTTTATGCCTAGATCTCATATCCAGTATCTTGATATAGGGTGTGAGCTGTTGGTCTAATCCAAGATCCCACCATACTAAATTCCAATTTTCCCACTGGTTTTATCAAAGAGAGAGATTTTATACCATATCTGGACTCCTTGGATTTATCAAACAGCAGATTACTATAATCAATTCTAGTTATTGCACCTAGTCTATTGCACTGATCCACCACTCTGTTTCTTAGCTAATATCAGACAATTTTTGGTGACTAAAGATTTATAATATAATTTAAGATCTGGTAGGGTTAAGTTACCTTCTTTAGCACTTCTTATTTTCTTTAAGTCCCGGGAGAGTCAAACCTTTTTTCTTCTGAATATGAATATAATTACAATTTTTTCTAACTCATTAAAGGAATTTTTTTGGTATTTTGTTTAGTTGGGCACTAAAAAGGGAGTTTAATTCTAGTAGAATTGTTATTTTTTGTAATATTTGTTCTGCCTAAGCATAAGCAGTTGATGTTTCACCAGTTATTTGAATCTAGTTTTATTTGTGTGAGAAGTGTTTTATAATTGTTTTCAAAAAAGTTTCTGAGTAAGCCTTGTCAGGTAGACTCACATATTTTATAGTGTCTGAAATTCCTTTGCCCTATCTGCTGCATCTTGCTAATAATATACAGAAATGTTGAGTATTTATGAGGGATTATTTTATATCCTGTGACCTTGCTAAGGTTGCTAGTTATTTCAATAGAATTTTAGATGATTTTTTTGGGGATTCTCTAGGTATCCCATCATGTCATCTGCAAAGAGTGAGAGTTTTGTCTCTTTCTTCATTATTCTAATTCCTTTGATTGCTTTTTTCTCTTATTATTGAGGCTAATATTTCTAATACAATATTGAATAGTAGTGGTGATAATGGGCATCATAATTTCATCCCTGATCTTATTGGAAATTCCTCTAGCGTATCCTGATTAAATATAATGCTTGCTAACAGTTTCAGATAGATACTGCTTATAATTCTGAGGAACAATCCATTTATTCCTACACTCTCTAGTGTTTTTGGTAGGAATGGTTTCTGATTAGTTTTTATTGATGTAATTAATTATACTAACAGTTTTCCTAATAGTGAACCAACCCAGCATTCCTGGATAAATCCTACTTGGTCATATTGTACTATCCTGGTGATAACATGGTAAAATATTTTTGCTAAGATTTTATTCATGGTTTTTGCATCTATATTCATCAGGGAGATAGGTATATAATTTTCTCTTTGATTTAACTTTTGTTGTTTAAGTATCAGCACTATATTGGTGTCATAGAAGCAGAGTTCCATCTTCACCTATTTTTCCAAAGAGTTTACACACAATTGGAACCAATTTGTCCTTAAATGTTTGATAGAATTCACTTATAAATCCATCTGGCCCTGGAGATTTTTTTTATTAGGGAGATCAATAATGACTTGTTGAATTTCTTTTTCTGTATTTAATTTCCTCTTCATTTAATCTAGACAACTTCTGTTTTTCTAAATATTTGTCCATTTCACCAAGAATATCAAATTTATTGGCATTAGAAGTGGGAAAAATACTTCAAAAGTATTACTTTTATTTCTCCTAATTTGTGGTGAGTTCACCTTTTGCATTTATGATACTAGCAATTTAATGTTCTTCCTTCTTTTTCTTAAATCAAATTGACCTTAATGTTGATGCAGTCAGGTCCTGGGTAATCTTTACAAGTCACTCTTTGGTATTTGCATTGTTTCTTTCTGGCTGCTTGCAGGATTTTCACTTTTATCTGATTCTTCAGAAATTTGGCTAAAATATTGCTTTGTGTTTACATTTTAGGATCTCCTTTTTTCTTAAATTAATTTTTATTAAAGATATTATTTGAGTTTTACAATGCCCCCCATCTTACTTCCCTCCCTCCACTCCCCGATGGAAAGTCTTTACTTTGTTTCCATGTTGTACCTTGATACAAATTGGGTGTGATGAGAGAGAAATCATATCCTTAGAGAAGAGACAAGAAGTCTAAGAGGTAACAAGATCAGACAATAAGATATCTGTGTTTGTCTAAATTGAAAGGGATAGTCCTTGAACTTTGTTCAAACTCCACAGCTCCTTATCTGGATAGAGATGGCACTCTCCTTTGCAGACAGCCCAAAATTGCTCCCGATTGTTGCACTGATGGAATCAGTGAGTCCTTCAAGGTTGAACATCTCTCCCATGTTTCTGTTAGGGTATACAGTGCTTTTTGGTTCTGCTCATCTCACTCAGTATCAGTTCATGCAAATCCCTCCAGGCTTCTCTGAAATCCCATCCCTCCTGGTTTCTAATGGAACAATAGTGTTCCATGACATACATATACCACAGTTTGATAAGCCATTCCCCAATTGAAGGACATTTACTTGATTTCCAAGTCTTTGCCACAACAAACAGGGATGCTATAAATATTTTTGTACAGGTAATGTTTTTGCCCTTTTTCATCATCTCTTCAGGATATAGACCCAGTAGTGGTATTGCTGGGTCAAAGGGTATGCTCATTTTTGTTGCCCTTTGGGAGTATTCCAAATAGCTCTCCAGAAGGATTGCATGAGTTCACAGCTCCACCAACAGTGTAATAGTGTCCCAAATTTCCCACAACCCTTCCAACAATGATCATTATCCTTTCTGGTCATATTGGCCAATCTGAGAGGTGTTAGGTGGTACCTCAGAGAAGCTTTAATTTCTATTTCTCTAATAATTAATGAATTAGAGCATTTTTTCAAATGCTTATGAATTGCTTTCATCTCATCTGCAAATTGCATTTGTCAATTGGGAATGGCTTTTTGTTTTTAAAAGATGACTCAGTTCTCTATATATTTTAGAAATGAGTCCGTTGTCAGAATCATTAGTTGTAAAGATTGTTTCCCAATTTAGTACATTTCTTTTGATCTTGGTTATTTTATGATCTCTTTCCAAAGAGGATTGATATATTCTTTCAATAGGTATTTTTCCCTCTAGTTCCATGATATCAGGGCAGTTTTCCATTACTAAATCATGTATTATTAAGTCCAAGTTTTTTTTTTTCAATTCAATGTATTTAGGAAGACCAATAAATCTTAGATTGTCTCTCATCAATTATTTCTCATGGTCAGTATTTTTGCTGATGTGGCATTCTACATTTTCTTCTATTATTTTTTATTTTTTTAATAGATTCCAGTTGTTTCACAAAGTCAATAGTTTCCCCAGATTCCATTCTTTTGTTTGCAGAAGAATTTTCCTCATTTTATTTTTGCAACTCCTTTTCCAATTGGTCAATACTATTTTTGAAGTTTTTCATATGCTCAAGTGTAGTTTTGAGAGTTAGTTTCTTTTTGCACTTGCCCATTTGACAATCTGAGAGAATTATTTTCTTTTTGAATTTGCCCACTCAAGGAAATTAATTATTCCCATTTTATATTTCTCCAATTTTATTTTCCAATGATTTACTTTCTTCTAGCAAAAAGTTAATTTTCTCTTGCAAGGTATTAATTTTCCCTGGATATTTTCCCCAATTTTCCCTATTGATTTTTTAAACTCCTTACTGATTTCTTCAAAGAAGTATTTCTGGGCTGGAGACCAATTCATATTCTCCTCTGAATTTCTAGATCTCTCTGGGTTAGGATCTGTCCTTTCAAAGTAATTCTCAAAGGACCTCCCATTTTATGGCCTTTCTTCATTTTTCTAGGATCTTGTGTTGGGGAAGTTGCTAGTTCTCAGAGGTTTCCTTCTGAAAACCCTAGAGAATTTGTTCACTTGGCCTAGTAACTCCCCATGTGCTGGCCAGTAGAGGGGTGCTTGTTGCTTTCCCTAGAGTGTTTGGGGTCCTCTCCCTAGGCCTGAAGGTAGTGTGGGATAGAAACATGGTCTGAAATATCCTTGAACATTGTGGACTGGGTCCTGGGAGCAGTAGTTATTCTCTCTCTTTCAGCTGAGGTAGCTCTGCTGCCCACATCTGAGACTTAGGGGTTGGAGTGGCTGTTACTGTTTGTTCTGGGAAGAGGGCTTTGCTAAAACTATGGAAATCAGGGCCCCTGAGCCCAGTGAATTGATGTCCCATGATGCTCTGCAACTTTATGCTGGAACTCACCCTCTAGCCTGGCTGGATCTCAGCAGACCTCTGCACCCACAGCAAAAGATTCCACAGGTAAATTTGGTCCTCAGACCTGCAAATGACCAAATTCTCCTTGGCTATGACTGATCCTCTGGCTTTAACAGGCCTCCCACTGGCTCTCAGTACTCTGCTCTCAGTTCACCCATGGTCCCTTGATACAAAACTTTGGCCAGTGTTCTCCTAGATTCTCTTTCTTGGTTTTGTTGATTGAGTTTCTAATAAGCAGTTTCTTTAATGATATTTTTGAGGGGAAACCAGACCATAGCACAGGGCCTGTCTTCTCTCTGCTATATAGGCCGGAAGATGCAAAATTAGAAATTCTTAAAATTAATGGAGAAATTAACAATATAGAAAACAAGAAAACTATTGAACTAATAAAACAAACAGTTGTTTTTATGAAAAAATATAATTGGTACATTTCTGGTTAATTTGATTTAAAAAGGAAGAAAACCAAATTGCTCATATCATAAATGAAAAAAAATTGTCATCAGCAATGATGAGACATTTAAGGAAATAATTAGGGATTATTTTGCCTAAATGTATGCCAATAAACTTGATAATCTATGAGAAATGGATAAATATTTACAAAAATATAAGTGTCCAGGCTAAATGAAGAGGAAATTAAGTACCTAAGTTACCCTATCTCAGAAAAAGAAAGTCAACAAGCCATTATTGAACTCCCTAAAAAAATATCTCCAGGGACAGATGAATTCACAAGTGAATTCTATCAAACATTTAAGGAACAATTAGTTCAAATGCTACATAAACTCTTTGGAAAAATAGGACAAGATGGAACTCTGCTTAACTATTTCTATTACACCAATATGGTACTGATATCTAAACCAGGAAAAGTTAAAACAGAGAATGAAAATTAGAGCACTATCTCCCTGATGGACATAGGTGAAAAAATATTAAATAAAATCTTAGCAAAATAATTACAAGAATTTATCATGTGGATAATACATTATGAGTAAGTGGGATTTATCCCAGGAAATCAGGGATGGTTCAATATTAAGAAAGCTCTTAGTATAATCAATTATATCAAAAACAAACCTATCCAAAATCATATGATTATATCAATAGATGCTAAAAAAGCTTTGCACAAAATACAGCACCCATAAAACACTGGAGAGCATAGGAATAAGGGAATTGTTCCTTATAATAATTAGGAGTATCTATCTGAAACCATCAACAGGCATCAAATGCAATGGGGGTAAGCTAGAGGTATTCCAATAATAACAGGGATGAAATGAGGATACCTAGAGAGTCCTAGAAATCATCTATATAGCTACTAGAAACAGTTAGTAACATTAACAAATTATTCATAAATATGCATTCATAAATCTTCAACATTTCTATATATTACTAGCAAGATTCAGCAGCAACAGCTAGAAAGAGAAATTGCATTTAAAGTAACTTCAAGGGACTTCTGGCCAAGATGGAGGAGAGAAGACAGGCACAGTTCTAAAGTCTCCTGATCTTTCCCCATCTATCATATAAAACAAACCCCTTAGCAGAAATCCAACCCACAAAACCCATAAAGAAAAGTCATGAGAAAGAACATCTACCTCAGGATTTGTCTTCTGCAGCAGCCTTGGGCAAGTCTGAGCAGCTGAGTCTGGGTGCAGAGGGCGGATCAGCTCCAGATCAACCAGATTAGTGGCTGAATTGGAACCGAGGGGGTCTGAGGGCCCAAGAGATGGACCTACTGGATAAGCAATGGGGCTAGACAAAGGGGGCCTTGAGTTAACTAGGCAGCAGAGGCACTGGAGTTGGCACTCACACTCTGGAGCTTGCTGAGAGGTCTGGGTTGGGGAGAGTTCAGATCCCTGCACTACTCTGGTGTTGTGGCTTGCTTCCTTGGGGCCCACAATGGAGACCTCCCTCCTGGAGGTGAGCCAAGAATAAGGAGTCAAGCCACTACTGCCTTATGCCTCCAGCTCAATTTTATTACTGCTTAGTTATTACATATAGGGTAGAACAAAGAATAATGTGGTAATGGGGATATAAGCAGTGTGTACGTGCAGCATCTTGCATTACAGGATGGGGGTACATTAGGGAGGAGGTGATAAGGCACAGCTATGTCTTGTACCCTTGGTCAGTGGGGCAGAATATCCAGCTCCCAAGGACTCCAGCTCCCAAGGACTCCGGCACACCTTTATCTCTAAGGGTGGCTTGCCAGCTCCTGAGATTGTCCAGGTGGCAATTTACTTGGAAATGATTTGTGTCATGGTTGTTAGAATAGCCTGTGTACCCACACTCTGGTGTGAGGAACTCTGAGTCCATGCCTCCATTGTGGCTGAGGCCTCTTCCCAGAACAAACAATTACAGACTACTTCTGCCTCAGGCACAGGTGTGTGAGCAGAAGAATCAGCCCAGCTGACAATAGGGAGAGGGATGACCTCACCCCAGGATAAAGCCCACCATTGATTGAGGGCAAAATGATTCAATAGCTTCAAGCTAAGGGAGAAGGCCTCAATCAAGGTCACAGACAGTCCAGAGAAAGCAACCAACACCTCCTACTGGCTAGTCAGAGAAATTGCACACAGCGAGTAAAGTCTCTAGGGATCGCAACACCAAAACCCTGTGAACCAGTCCCTCCCCAACTCAATGTCTTAGCAAAATGAAGAAAGGTCACCACAAAGCTGGATCCATAGAAAAATTCTTGGAAGGAAAACACCCTAACTCAGAGAGACTAAGAATGTCTGAGGAGAATATGATCTGTTCTCCAGTACAGAAAGTTTTCCTTGAAGATATGAGGAAGGAGTTTAAAAATCAACTTGAAAATTTGGGAGAAACAATTAATACCTTGTCACAAGAAAAGAAATCCTAAGAAAATACAATTAGTCAAATACAAAATTGGAATAAATCTCTCAGATCCTCAATTGGACAAATAAAAAATGAGAATAAATCTCTCAGATCAACAATTGGACAAATGCAAAATGAGAATAATTCTCTCAGATCCACAATAGGGCAAATGCAAAAAGAAAATACTTATCTCAAAAGCTCCATTGATCAAATGGAAAGCTCAGGCAGAGGCATTGGAGTTTCCAATTGACCAATTGCACAAGGAGTTGCAAAATGTTAATGAAGAAATTTCCTCCCTAATAAAAATAATGGAGTCTGTAAAACCTAATGACTTCATGAGACAGCAAGAGCCTGTTAAACAAAATAAAAAAAATAGAAGAAATAAAAGAAAATATAAAATACACCATCAGAAAAACCACTGAATTTGAGAACAGATTGAGGAGGGGCAACCTGAGAATTATTGGACTTCCTGAAAATATTGAAAACAATAAAAGCCTGGATTTAATATTAAAGGATCCAGTGATGGAAAATTGTCCTGATATCCTGGAGCCAGAGGGCACAGTAGTTATTGAAAGAATACATTGATCCCCTCCAGAAAAAGATCCTAAAATGAAAACATCAAGGAATCTTGTGGCCAAATTCCAGAACTATCAGATAAAAGAGAAAATCCTGCAAGCAGCCAGAAAGAAACAATTTATATATCAAGGGGCCACAGTAAGGATTATGCAGGACCTGGCTGAATCAACATTAAGGGATCAAATGGTCTGGAACGAGATATTTTGAAAAGCAAGGGAGCTTGGAATGCAGCCAAGAATCCACTATCACACAAAGCTCAGCCTTCTTTTCCAGGGAAAAAAGATGGACATTTAACAAAATGGAAAAATTCCAAAAATTTCTGATGAAAAGACCAGAGCTAAATTGCAAATTTGGACATTAAACAGGAGGTTCAAAATACACATGAAAACTTTAAAAGGGGGGGGCAGTAAAAGAAAAAAAAACCTGCTCTTCAATAAGTTGAAACTGGCTATATTCCAGCATGGGGAAAAAAGATTCTCATAAATCTTGACAATAGTAATTCTAACAGAGAGAATATACCCAGCCAGAAGTGATGGACATTCCTGACCAATCCATGAGCCTGATATCCAATGGGATGTAACAGGCTATAACCCAATTTAGGAGAAAAACTCAATAAGACTGAATAATTTTAACTCTATTAGATAGAATGCACTTAACTATGAGTGATGGATACTCAGAATTTTCTATGACTCAGATAGAATGATTTTAAAAACACTACTTCCTTAAAAAGTGGGAAAGGAAGTAGACAGGAGGAAGAACGGAATTGAATGGGGTATGTCTCATTACAGTAAGTGGTACAAAATACCTATGGCAAAAGACTTGGAAGAAGGGAGATGATGAGAAACACCTGAATATTCTTCTCATAAGACTTGGTGTAAAGTCAACTTACACATACTCAGCTGACTTAAAAAAAAACATCTAACCTTTTAAGTATAAAAGGGGAAAAAGGGAGGGGGATAGGAAAAGAGATGGGGAGGGGGGAAAGGGAGAACTAAAAAAAGGAAGAGAAGGGAAAAGGGAAAAAGGGAAAGGGGAAAGAAAATGGAGGGGTGATATAGGAGGGCAAATACACTGTATGGGGTGGTATACAAAAACAAAATACTGGGGAATATGGATAAAGGGGGGAAAGGTTGAAAAATACAAATAGAGGGAAGATAGCGTGGAGGGCAATAAAGAATTAGTAATCATAACTTTGAATGTAAATGGGATGAACTCTCCCTTAAAATGTAAACAAATAGCAGAATGGATTAAAAACCAGAATCCTACAATATGCTGCTTACAAGAAACTCATTTGAAGCAGAGAGATACATATAGAGTAAAGGTAAAAGGATGGAGCAAAATATATTTTGCTTCAGCTGAAGTGAAAAAAGCAGGGGTAGCAATCCTCATCTCAGACAAAGCGGTTGAAAAAATAGATAGCTTTAAAAGACATAAGGAAGGAAACGTTATCCTTCTAAAAGGTATCATAGACAATAAAGTTATTTCAATACTGAATATATATGCACACAATGGGATAGCATTTAAATTCTTAGAGAAGCTGAAAGAACTACAGGAAGACATAGACAGCAAAACTGGACTAATGGGAGACCTCAAACTCCTGATCTCATATCTAGACAAATTGAATCATAAAATAAACAAGAAAGAAGTCAAGGAAGTAAACAGATTGTTAGAAAAACTCTATATGGTAGACTTATGGAGGAAACTGATTGTGGATGGAAAGGAATATACCTTTTTCTCTTCTGTACATGGAACTTATAACAAAATTGAATATGTACTAGGACATAAACACATAATGATCAACTGCAGAAAGGCAGGAATAGTGAATTCATACTTCTCAGATCACAATGCAATAAAAAGTTATATGCTATAATGGGCCAAGGAGATATAGACCCAGAACCAACTGGAAACTGAATAAACTTATTTTATAGAATGAGTGGACCAAAAATCAAGTCATAGAAAGAATTAATCATTTTAACCTAGATAATGAAAATAATGAAACAACATAACAAAACCTATGGGATTCACTCAAAGCAGCTCTCAGGGGATATATTATATCTTTAATTGTTTACATGAATAAATTAGAGAAAGAGGAAATCAATGAACTAAACATGCAACCAAGATAGAGAAAGAACAAATTAAAAATGCCCAATTTAATACCAAATTAGAAATAATAAAAATTAAGGAGATATTAATAAAATCAAAATCAACAAAACTATTGAATTAATCAACAAAACCAAAAATTAGTTTTATGAAAAAAAACAATAAAATTCATAAACCTCTGGTCAATTTGATTTAAAAAAAAGAAAGAAGAAAATCACATTGTTAGTATCATAAATTAAAAAGGTGAACTTACCATGAAAGAGGAGGAAATTCAAGTAATAATTTGAAATTATTTTGCCCAACTCTATGTCAATAAATTTGATAATCAGAGTGAAATGGATGAAAATTTACAAAAATATAACTAGCCCAGATTAAATGAAGAGGAGATTAAATACCTAAACAACCCTATCTCAGAAAAAGAAATTCAACAAACCATCATTGAACTCCCTAGGAAAAAATCTCCAGGGCCTGATGGATTCACAAGTGAATTGTACCAAACATTTAAGGAACAATTGGTTCCAATTCTATATAAAGTCTATGGAAAAATAGGGGAAGATGGAACTTCACCTAACTCTTTCTATGAAACTAATACGGTGCTGATACCTAAACCAGGAAGAGTTAAAACAGAGAAGGAAAATTATAGACTTATCTACCTAATGAATATAGATGCAAAAATCATAAATAAAATCTTGGCAAAACAATTATAACAAGTTATCACCGGGATAATACAACATGATCAAGTAGAATTTATCTCAGGAATGCAGGGTTGGTTCAATATTAGGACAACTGTTAGTATACTCAATTATATCAACAACAAAGTCATCTTAAATTATTTGATCATATCAATCAATGCTGAAAAACCTTTTTTTTGGGGGGGGTTCAAGGCAAATGGGGTTAAGTGGCTTCCCCAAGGCCACACAGCTAGGTAATTATTAAGTGTCTGAGACCGGATTTGAACCCAGGCACTCCTGACTCCAAGGCCTATGCTTTATCCACTGTGCCACCTAGCCACCCCTGAAAAAGCTTTTGACAAAATATAGCTCCCATTCCAACTAAAAATACTAGAGAGGGTAGGAATAAATGGATTGTTTCATAGAATAATTAGCAGTATATGTCTGAATCCATCAACATGCATTATATTCAATGGGGAGAGGCTAGAGACATTCCCAATATGGTCAGGGGTGAAACAAGGGTGCTCATTATCACCACTACTATTCGATATCATATTATAAATGCTAGCTTCAACAGTTAGAGAAGAAAAAGAAATTGAAGGAATTAGAATTGGGAAGGAAGAGACAAATCTCTCACTCTTTGCAGATGACATGATTTTCTACCTAGAAATCCCAAGAAATCATCCAAAAACCTACTGGATACAATTAGCAATATTAGTAAAGTCACAGGATTTAAAATAAACCCTCATTAATCCTCAACTTTTTTTATAAATGTCTAGCAAAATACAGCAGGAAGAGCTAAAAAATATAAATCCCATTCAAAGTTACCTCAGACAAAATAAAACACCTGGGAGTCTATTTGCCAAGACAGACTCAGAATCTTTTTGAAAACAACCATAAAACACTTCTCACACAAATCAAATCAAATTTAAATTATTGGGCAAATATCAACTGTCCACGGATAGGTAGATCTAATATAATAAAAATGACAATTCTACCAAAGCTAAACTACCTGTTTAGTGCCATACCTATCAAAATTCCAGAAAGAATTACTTGAATGAGTTAGAAAAAATTTAAATAAATACATATGAAGAAATAAATTGTCAAGAATTTCCAGGAATTCAATGAAAAAAGTGAAAAAGAAGGGGAGCTTAGCCCTACCTGAATTAGAATTATATTATAAAGCATCTCTCATCAAAACTGTTTGGTATTGGCTAGGAAACATAGTGCTTGACCAGTGGAATAGACTAAGAGCAACAGCAGGAAATGATTATAGTAATCTGCTATTTGATAAACCCAAAGAGTCCAGCTATTGAGATAAAAACTCTCTCTTTGATAAAAACTGTTGGGAAAATTGCAAGTTAGTATGGAAGAAACTTATATTAGACCAACACCTCTCAACTTATACCAAGATAAGATCCAAATGGATACAGCATTTAGACATAAAAAAGGGCTAGTTTACCTGTCAGATCTATGGAAAGGGAAGCTGTTTATGACTAAGGAAGAGATGAAGAAAATCACTTAAAAAAACTAGATGATATCGATTATATTAAATTAAAAAGTTTTTGCACAGATAAAACCACTGTAACCAGGTTAAAAAGAAATGTAGTAAAGAGGAAAACAATCTTTACAACTAATAACTCTGACAAAGGACTCATTTCGAAAATATACAGAGAACTCAGTCATATTTCAAAAAAAATCATTCCCCAGTTAACTAACGGCCAAAGGATATGCAAAGGCAATTTACAGATGAGGAGATCAATATAATCCATAGTCATATGAAAATTTGCTCTAAATCATTAATTATTAGAGCAATGCAAATTAAAGCTTCTCTGAGGTACCACCTCACACCTCTCAAACTGGCCAATATGACCAGGAAGGATAATGATCATTGTTGGAAGAGTTGTGGGAAATCTGGGACACTACTACACTGTTGCTGGAGTTGTAGAGAAATTTGGAACTATCCCCAAAGGACCACAAAAATTTGCATACCCTTTGGTCCCCACTACAGGATCTATACCCTGAACAGAGGATGAAAAATGGTAAAAACATCACTTGTACAAAACTATTCATAGCAGCCCTGTTTTTGGTGGAAAAGAATTGGAAATCAAATAAATGTCCTTCGATTGGGGAAATGGCTTAGCAAATTGTGATTGATATACATATATATATATACATAGTGTACCATCATATATATATATATATATATATATATGTGATGGTACACTATTGTTCTAGTAGAAACCAGGAGGGATGGGAATTCAGCGAAGCAAGGAGGGATTTGCTTGATCTGATGCTGAGTGACTTGAGCAGAACCAGAAACACTGTACACCCTAATAGCAACATGGGGGTGATATTCAACCGTGATGCACTTGCTCATTCCATCAGTGCAACAACCAGGGACAATTTTGAGTTGTCTGCAATGGAGAATACCATCTGTATCCAATAAAGAGCCATGGAGTTTGAACAAAGTTCAAGGTCTATTGCCTTTAATTTAGAAAAAAACAGATATCTTATTGTCTGATCTTGTTATTTGTTATACTTTTTGCTTTTTCCTAAAGGATATGATTTCTTTCTCATCACACTCAATTTCAGTCAATGTAAAACATGGAAACCAAAAATGAGACTGACAGATTGTTTTCCATGGGCGGTGGGGGAGGGAAGTAAGATGGGTAGAAAATTTGTAAAACTCAAATAAAATATTTAATAAAAAATTAAAGTTAACTTTGGGGGGTGGCTAAATGGTGCAGTGGATAGAGCACCAGCCCTAGAGTCAGGATTACCTGAGTTCAAATTCTGCCTCAGACATTTAATTATTACCTAGCTTTGTCGCCTTGGGCAAGACATTTATACCCATTTGTCCTGTAAAAATCTATTTAAAAAAAAGTAACTTCAGATAATATAAAATACTTGGGAGACTCTATGAAAACAATTACAAAAGACTTTTAACATAAATAAAATCAGATTTAAATAACTGAGCAAATATCAACTGCTCATGGATAGGTAGAGCTAATATAAAAAAAATGACTTTTCTCCCTTAATAATCTATTTCTTTAGTGCCTTGTCAATCAAGCTTCCAAAAAATCACACTAATGACCTAGAAAAAAATTGTAACTAAGTTCATATGCAGAAACAAGAAGACAAGAATATCCAAGGATTTAATGAAAAAAAGTACAATTTAAGGTGACTTAGCCTTACCAGATCTAAAATTATACTATTAAGCATCAGTAATGAAAATTATCTGTTATTGGCTAAGAAATAGTGTGGTGAATCAGTGGAATAGCCTGCGTGAAAAAGAGATAGAAGGAAATTATTATTGTAATCTGATGTGTGGTAAACCCAAGGAGTCTAGATTCTGGGATAACAACTTTCTCTTTGATTAAACCTGTTGTGAAAATTGGAAGTTATTGTGGGTACACAGGCTATTCTAACAGACATGACACAAAACATTTCCAAGTAAACCACCACCTAGATGATGTCAGGAGCTGGTACGCTACCCTGAGAGATAAGGTATGCTGGAGTCCTTGGGAGCTGGACATTCCACCACACCGACCAAGGGCACTAGACATAGTTGTGTCTAATCATCTCCTCCTTAATGTACCCTCTTATGCTGCAATGCAAGATGCTGAACTTGCTCTACTTGCATCCCCCCAATTCCCTCATTATTCTTTGTTCTACCCTGGAAGACCTAACAGTATATATGTAATAGCTAAGCAGTAATAAAATTGAGCTGAAGGCATAAGGCAGCAGTGGCTTGACTCCTTATTCTCGGCTCCCCTCTGGAAGGGAGGTTGCCTCTGTTGGCCCCAAGGAAGCAAGCCGCAACAAATAATTATGGCAAAAATTTGTATTAGATGAACATCTCATAATCTATACCAAGATAAAATCAAAATGGGTGTAGGATTGAGACAAAAAGGGCAATATTATAAGCAAACTTGGAAATCAGGGTATAGTTCATACCTGTCTGATCAATGGAAAGTGAAGCAGTTTATAACCAATGAAGAGATGGGGAGCATCATTAAAAACAAATTAGATAATTATGATTACATTAAATTTGTATGCTTTTGCAAAAACAAAATCATTATAATTAAGATCAAAAGAAATGTAGTACATTGGGAAACAAATTTTACAACCAGTATTCTGAATTTTTTTCATAATATATTATTAATAATATATTTATATTAATTATTAATTACTATTAATTGTATTGCTTATTTATACTATTAATATAAATATATTATATATAAATATTAAAAAATATCTATATAAAGAACTGAGTTAAATTTTTAAAAAAGCCATTCCCTAATTGATAAATTATCAAAGGATATGGAGAGCCAATTTACAAATGAATCAATCAAAGCAATTAATAGTTCCATGAAAAATTGCTCTAAATCATTACTGATTACAGAAATATAAATTAAAGAACCTCTGAGATACCACTTTACACCTCTCAGATTGGCCAATATGCCCAGAAAGGGCATTATTCAATGCTGGAAGGGATGTGGGAAATCTGAGAGAGTAATACATTTTTGGTGGAACCTGTGACTGATCCAACCCTTCTGGTGAGCAATTTGAAATTATGCCCAAATGGCAATAAAATGCGCATATTATTTGATCCAACAATACCACTACTGAGTCTATTTTCTGAAAACAAAATCTTGAAAAAGGGTAAAAACATCACTTGTACAAAAATATTCATAGTGCCTTGTTTGTGATAGCAAAGAATTAGAAACCGAGTGAATGTCCATAAATTGGGGAATGAATGAACAAATATGTGGTATATGTACAATATTGGACACTATTGTTCTATTAGAAACCAGGAAGGAGAGGATTTCAGAGAAGTCTGGAAGAGACTTGCATGAACTAATGCTTACTGAGATCAGCAAAAACAGAATAGTGTACATTCTAACAGCAACATGGGGCTGATCATCAACCTTAATGGACTTTCACATTTCTTCAGTAAAATAATAAGGGACAATTTTAGCATGTCTGTGATGGAGAATACCATCTGCATCCATAGAAAGAATTGTGGACTTTAAACAAAGACCAAAGACTTTTTCCTTCAATTTACAATGAGTTTTATATATATATATATATATATATATATATATATATATATATATACATATATATATATATACATATATATATATATGTATATATATATATATGTATATATATATACATATATATATATTACATAATTTTGCTATCTCTTATTTTTTATAAGGATATGATTTTTCTCTCAACAGATTCAATTTTGAACTATGTCCCTCATGGAATCAATATAAATACTATCAGACTGCCTTCAGATGGGGGTGGGGGAGGGAGGCAGGGTTGGGGAAAAATTGTAAAATTCAAAAAAAATTTAAGAAATGAGAGGTACATTTCAAATTTTCCTGATGAAAAAAGGATAACTAATCTTCAAAAAAGAGATTCAGGAGATACATAGGAAGGCAAATAGTGGAAAAGTAAAAGAATATTATTAAATAAGACTAAATTGATTACAGTTTAATCTCTACATTGGATGATGATACTTTTTCATAATGTTAAGAAATAGAATAGATACAAATAAGGAACAGATTAGGAAACAAAATAATGATATATGACCTTCATTTTCAAAGAACACAATATCAGAGAGGTTATGCGATGGCAAGCACATGAATTGGATTTGAGTGAGGGCTCTCTGTGCTTATTAGCATCATATTCCCCTCCACAGCCATGGGGGTCCAGTGATCAGATATGAATCCCAACAATTGAAGTTTGTCCTGTATACAAGACAATCAAGATTGAATGACTTGTCCAAGGTCAAACAGGTAGTAGAGTCAAGTTTCTGAGACAGGAACAGAACTTCAGTACTCTGGATTAAAAAGTCAGTGCTCTATCCACTGTAATGTTTGATAATTTGAAATCCTCTAGTTTCTAGGGTAAGAACTCATTCTTTAATAAAAATTTCTGGCAAAACTGGAAAAAATAGTATAGTATAGCAAATCTAGGCATAGACGAACATAACACACCCTATTCCAAGTTAAGTTCAAATAGGTACACGATTTAGACATAAAAGTTGGCACCATCAACCAGTTAGGAAAACAAGAAATCATTTATCTCCCAGAACTATTGAACTTGATTATCAAAGAAGAGATAGAGAATATAATAAAATGCAAAATGGATAATTTTAATTATATTAAATTTTAAAAAGGGTTTTTTACAAAAAAAAACATTAAGCAAGATTAAAAGACATGAAGTAAAATGGGAAACAATCAATTTCTGGGCTGGAGCCAAGATGAAGTTAACATGCTACTGGAGTATTTCCCTACCAAATGTAAATGAAGTCTATACTCTGACATTCAAACCACAAATCCCACCTAGAAAAAGAGAAGATCGCAACAAATTTTCAACTGTAGACATCATGGAGTATGTTCAGTGAAGTTCTGTCTCTCTGGGGCAAAAGCAGAAGTAAGGTCCAGGAAACAAGAGAAAGAAAGCTTTTAGCAACAGTGCAATACAGGTCCCAAAGCTTAACAACAGCAGAGGGCCTGGAAGCTACATAGCAAGCAAGCAGGAAGGACTCCAGGCACAAACACAGTCTGAAATCTGAGCAACCCTGATCCACGGTAAAAGAAAGGACCACTCTTAAGTCAGAACCTGGACATAAAGTAGGACAAAACAAAACAAAACAGAAAAAAAAAAAAAACCTCTGCAAAGGCAAGGCCTGAATTGCACAGCCAACATCTTGGCCAACAAAAATCCAGGGATCAGACCCAATCTCCAGCAAAAAAAACCTTGGAGCTATACTTCCTATACTCCAGTCATGGAGTTAAACCAAAAACACTAAAAACATGTTCACTATAGAAAATTACTTCACAGGTATGAGGGATAAAAATCCACTTAAAAACCATAGACTCCTCTGTCCAGAAAGGAAACTTTATTTTGGATTTTCTCCAGAATAGGACACCCCCCAAGTCTCAGAAAGTTAGTGAAGATCAAGTAGCTGCCACAAGGTGACAGTCAAGCAAGATTATGTGACCTAGCACATTCCTCCCCACCCTAGCCCCTCTCTTCCAACCTGATTAGTTAAGGTTTTCAGAGTTACATCCAGCAACAACGAGAAGAATAGGGGCAGCTAGGTGGCGCAGTGGATAGAGCATCGTTCCTGGAGTCAGGTGTACCTGAGTTCACATGTGACCTCAGACAATAATTACCTAGCTGTGTGGCTTGGGCAAGTCACTTAACCCCATTGCCTTGCCAAAAAAGAAAGAATAAAATATTTTCATAAAATATTACCTCATCTACCATGTGGCAAAGGGATCAGAAGATGAATTCTAATGACCTTCTGTTAAATGAATTAATGTCTGAGTATGCAAGGTCTTCTAAAGAACTCTACTATCTTCTTGGTTTAGTACTTATCAATAGAAGCCAGGGTACTGTTCTCACAGTTTATTATCAAATAGTAGGTTAACTAAGACTGCAAGATCTCTTCTCTAGAAGTATGCCACTAACAGAATCAATGCAAGGTCTTTCTGGAAACAGTTCACTGTTTCACTCCCTAGCAGTATCAGGGGGGAGGCTAGGTGGCATAGTGGATAAAACACCAGCCTTGGAGTCAGGAGTACCTGGGTTCAAATCTGGCCTCAGACACTTAATAATTACCCAGCTGTGTGGCCTTGGGCAAGCCACTTAACCCAATTTGCTGTGCAAAAAAAAAAAAAAAACAAAAAACAGTATAAACCCTAAAAAAAAAAAAAAACATCAGCAGAATCAGGAATGTGTCTGACTGGGAATGCAAGGCCTCTCTCCCTCTTCTAAGAATAGTCTAAGAGTAATAGTCTGTCTTTGTTTTAATGATTTTTAAGCCTGAGAGGTGTTCACTAGGAATGTTAACTCTTAAGAGGCAATATTCTACTCACAGGCAAAGATGATGACAATGCCATGTCTGAAGAACAAAGGAGTGAAAAATCATTACTCATAGGGAAAGTAGCAAAACAGTCTATAAATTGGACTCAAATACAAAGGCTCACCAAATAGCTTTAAAAGAATTTAAAATCTGTTAGTTTCCTGCCACTAAATTATACTTTATTGCTTACCTATCATTTTATTCAGGCGAGTGCTGAAGAGCCAAGAGACAAAGATAACAAGTTCTCTATTTCACAGATAACAAGTGTTTAAATAGCCCTCCTTGTCCCTGGTTTTCCCCAAAATCTTTAAGTAACGTCAAGTAGGTGTTTATTCTCGCAGTTTAGTGCTGCCATACAATGTTGCAAAAGTATCTTACAAATTCCCCTTTTTCATTTTTTGAGGTAAATTCTTCTACTTCAAATTATCTAGGACCAGATTCTTCTGTGTCTTTCAGAGTCTATTTATACATGAGTGTATTACAGAGAGGATGTCATTGAGGCAGGGTACAAGGAATGATTGACTGGCATAGCTGGTTGCCATCCTGAAGAAACTGGTCTTGAAGCTATACAGCTAAGAGAAGCAAACTTCAAGGAAAAAAAACTGAGTAAGCAAAAACCAGGCACATTGTAACAGAGGCTATTTAACAAAGGTCCAATCATTAGAAAAAAAAGCTAGGTCTATAAGGGGCAAGAATTATATTTTATGATCCTGACTGAAAAAAAGCATTTTAAAACTACCATAAAGTAATTTGCAGCAAAATGTACAAAATTCTAGTAGAAGAATTGATCTCTCCTTTAAAGCCATCAAATATACTAATAGACATTATCCTGGTCCATTGGCTCACTAATTATGATGCACCTGGAATCATCATTACGAAATGCTGTTACAGAGCTTCAATGGGCCAGGTGAGGGAACCTTTAAAAGAATCCTACCCTAGTTGAGGCTAGGGTCATTCTTTCAAAAGTCTGAACATCAAACCTCATAGGGCTCAATGGCTTCATTGACATGTTGTCTTTTTATCATACCTGATATCAGGCAGATGAAAATGTTTTAATATAGCAATGATATAACCAGAGCTTCAGGTGGATTGAGCACTAAAAGATCCAGGGGAAAAATCATAATTCAATTTGTTGCTGACATAGCTAACGACAGAACCCATTTAGTAATTAATTGTTTAAAGTAACTAAACATCTCCTTCTGGCTTGGAGGTTGCCCATTATATCTATACTTCTCACATAATAATTGGCTATAAATATCTATACATAAACGTTTAACTACTAACCATTTTTAAAAATAGAAGGAAATGATTACTTTCACAGTTTTATTTAAAAAAAAATTAGAACAATTTAGGTAACCTTAAATTTCTAACATGTTATTGATTCCAATGCAATAAAACAATAGTAAAAAACAAACCTGGTATCCAAGTCAATGAACATGCATTATTAAATTTTACATGAATCCAGAGATTCATCCCAGAAGAGGGTCACAATTTGTGATATATCCCTTACCACTCCCTTCAAAGCAATTACATGTTAATTTCTATGTTTTATCATTTACAGTATTTAAATAGCTTGCATGTTCACAAGAGAACCAAACACTGTTACTATTGCTTTGAAGTTATAACAGAATACATAGCTGATAAATACATATATGTATATTTATTCTCTTCCATAAACATGTGATGACAGATGATGAGATAAATATTACAAACTTTCTTCCTTTAACAACAAAAGACTTTGTGATGTTGTTGACAGTTATCAATATTGATTTGACATTAAAACAAGTCAGCTTACAAAATTCAATACAATATTATTAAACCTTTACTAAACTAAAGTCTCAATTAACCGAAGTTGAACACAGTCTTTAAGACTAGGCCAACAGAAACCTAGCTCACAGCTGAAATCATTTCAACTTTGCCAATTATAAAGCATCAAACGCTAAAAGCTGATAGGTTCATATCCCAACTTCTTTAATGATTACTGGATACCCTGCCTGGTACCAGATCTCAGAATAGAGAAACATTTTCCCACTTCTCCAGGTAAGTAGAGAGATGTAAAATGTCCTATAGATGATGAAATACACATGTACATACATAAGCACACATATCTTTATATTTTGACTGGTAAAAAAAATAACTTTTGGAATCAATCAAGATTTCTCTAGGAACCTCAAGATTTTTGAAATAGTCAATCAAAAAAAAATTGAATGTGTTCTTAAGCAACTTCACAAAATTCAAATTTAACTACTGCATTACAGAGATATTCTTCTTCCTCCTGATGTTGATTCTCTCCTTTCATAAAGCCAGGTTTTTCCATTTCCTGTGGAAATATAAACATATCATGGCCCTTGGATTATTACCTGGTCAGGTCCTTTCCACTTTTCTTCCCTATTTTTCCACATTACTTTTCTTGCATAGGGTATTAATACTGACCCTCTTGAAGAACCCACTTATTTTGTTTATATCTTTCAGTTCCCCAAAATTTCATAGCTGGAGTAAGCCAATTAGAATCAAATTTCCAAAAGTTTATAATATGAATTGCATAATTCAAACTATTGGCAGGCTTATCATATAGCCCCCCTTTTTGTTATTGAAGCACAATTTTAATCATGCTCTTCATTCTTTCAACCATCGCTTGCCCCTGTGGATTGTAAGGAATTCCTGTAACATGTGTGATAGCAAACTCTGCACGAAGTTTTTAAACAATTGAACCAGATAGGCTGGACCATTATTAGTCTTCAAAGTCTTGGGAAGTCCACCAAGAGAAAAACAACTTAATATTCTCTCATATTTAAAAGTCTCCCTGGTTAATGGAGATGTCCAGACAAAGCATGGATAGGTATTACTGAAGACATGAACATACTTCAGTCTGGCAAACTCAGATACATGAGTGATATCCATTTGCCAAAGAGAACTGAGACCCATCCCTTTTGGATTCGTGCAATCCCTTGATGGTTTTGGGAGAATGAGGACATTGTAGCACTATTTTCCTAGCTTGTTCTTTGGTAATCCCATGCAAACCTTGTAATGTTCATGGTAATAGATGTAATTTATCATGAGCCTTCATAGGTTCAAAAACAGGAAAGGTTAATATAGCATCAGCAATAGCATTTACTTTAGCTATAGGACCTGGAGATCAGTATGCAAATGATTTACTCTTATACTGTATTAGTCATGAATGAATTGCATAATGGTCTGAATGATAGTCTTTGCCTCTGCAGTCCATTACCTTGTCTCCTCTCAGCATTTCATACAGTGGTTTCAAAAGTTCATTACAAATCCCGACCCAAGGTCATATCCACTGTATATCACCTATGAACTTATGAACATAGTTTAATGTCTGTACTTTGTCTATATTCAATGCAGAATGTTTGAAATTTATGGTGGGGGAAAGCTACCTGGAATCCTAAAAAATGAAAAGGAGGGTGGTTTTAGCATTTTTTCTGGAGCTATCACTAACCCATAGTCCTTCAGATCAGTTTTGGTTTCTCATAACATCTCTTCCAATACTTCACTACTTTCGTGAGATGCCAAGATGTCATCCAGATAATGTAAAAATATGTATCTTTATATTTATTCCTAACCCCCTTTAGTGTTTCATGTACAAAACACTGACATATAGTTGGACTATTTTTCATTCCTTCCAGCAACACCTTCCAATCATACTTATTGTGAGGAGCTCCAAAGTTTGTGTAGGGAATGGAAATGGCAAATTTCTCATAGTCTTGTGGGTGAATGGTAATAGAATAAAAACCGTCTTTAATGTCAGTCATCCACAATGGTTGCTCTTCGGGAATCATGTTATGAGAAGGTAATCCCGGTTGTAAAGCATCCATGTCTTTCATAGCCACATTGATTTTTTGTAAACCTGTTAACATCCGCCATTTCCCTGACTTTTTTATAGCAAACAGGGGAGTTCCAAGGGCTGTCACTCTTTTTTATATGCCCTTGTTCTAATTATTCCTTAGTTAAATCTTTTAAGGCTAAAATCTTTTCTTCCATAAGGGGCCACTATTCCACCCATATAGGTTGCAGATTATTCCATTCTAATTTAACAATCAATACATTAACCTTTTCCAACTCAACAGCAGCTCCAATCAAAATATCTGTGCTAATTTTTGCCCCTAATTGATCCAATATACATCTTCCCCATAATATTGTAGGGAGTCCTTCACTATGAAAGGAATGACAGTCCTTGTTTTATCCTCTTTTCTCCATTTCAAGAGTTGACAAGACATGTCGATCTCCAATGCCTACTAGATTAGTATAGGCAGCTTGTTTAGGTCAAACTTGTAGTCAGTTCTGTATGGGGAACACAGTCTGATCTGCCCAACTGTCAATCAAACCTAGAAAAAATAATTCCCTCTACTTGGATAAAACAAAGAGATTTTTCTGAAGAAATTGTAGCAGTGAACCTGGTTTCATTATTGTTTCTCAGTCTTGGCTGCTTTATCAGCTCCTTTTTCCTTACAATTTATATAAGTTCCTGAAAGAAAAAAAAACAAGTAACTGAGCCACACATTGATTCTCATTTATGTAACTATCATCATCATTAGCATTCATTATTGCAATAGAGAAAATTTCCCCACTCACATGCCTTACTACAGGTATGATGTGAGTATATTCCGGATTTGGCGGAGTCAAAATGATTACACATTCCTTATCTATCAATCATAAAGGATTAATGGGCACTTTATAGAAACAAGTGGAGGTACCCTAAATTTCCCAACACTTTTAGCCATCAATATTTTTCTATGGGTTGGTTTGCTGCCAAAGCTTCATACTGGTTTTTCCATTCCATCCCCTGCTGCACCTTAACTGTAATACCCCAGGATTGTTTTTGAAGGGCCCCTTTCCTCCTGGCATAGAGCCCCTTTCCTAATTTTAAATTTCCTTGTCTACATTCTGATGCCCAGTGTCCTGACATTTTACACTTTGGGCAGAAAGTTTTAGTATGATGTTCCCTTACCTTTGTGGATTTAGCTCTTAAGGCACTCCAGCAATTTTTCTTTAAATGTCCAGGTTTTCCACAAAGAAAGTCTGTTTCTCTTCATTTACCATGTGCATATTAGTAAATGCTTCTGTCATCAGTTCTGCATGATACACCTGAGACCTTACTCTGTCACATCTTTGAATCATTTCCTCAATGGTGGTATCCCTTCTCAAGTAAATCATTGCTTTCTGACAATCAGCATTTGCATTAACCCATGTTAATTGTTTTATTAATGTCTGTTCCTGATACATCTCCTAAGGTTCTTCTTACTGCCTCCTGCAACCAGGCAGAGAAATGTACAAAAGGCTCATAATTTCTTTTTCAGATAAGTGAAAATGGTTCTTTCTTTTAAATTGGTATTGGAAAATGTCCCAAAGCATGCTTTACTTGGGTGGCCATTCTTTCATATATTTCTAACCCATAATTTATTTGGTCTGCATTGTTGTGAAATTGACCTGTACCATTTAATTGTTCAAAATATATGACAGCATTGGGACCTTGCACATGCCTCAAAGCCATCTGTCTACATTGTTCTGCAAACTCCATCATCCAAAGGACAGGTTTTCCAGGTGATAAACATTCCCTAACTATCTGCTTCCAATCATTAGGTGTTAATATAGAGTATGTAAGAGTATCCTTGTAACTGAACCAAGGATGATCTTGCCCCATATTCCCCTAATGCTTTCTTTAAATCTCTGACTGCCTTTATATGTACAGGTTCATGCATTGGCCTAAGGTTTCCTGGATTTAAAGGATCTTGCTCCTCAATAATAGGATATGACTGAAATTTAACTCCTAAGTCTCCCAAATAATCACCCTCATTTCTGGCCCTTTCAATGGCTTTTTGTAATGCTAAAGTTTCTCTACTAAGATGGTGCTGAAGGACTAATCCTAGGTGTTTCTTGATAATATTTATTTATTTATTTTTCCTTTGTACTTTCTGTTTCCTCCATACTTTCTTGCTTCCACTCCCTTTTAAACATCCTTAATATCTGCCCCAATTACACAATTACCCTGTTACCTTCTCCAAAGTCTTTGGCTCTGTGAGCTTGCCTGGAAGATTTTACCTCACCTGTATGTCAGCCCAAAGTCTCAGTCCTTTGATGCATGATTCTGCTTGATCCTTCTCCTGGACTTCAGTCAGATGGCCCTAAACATGCTTATTTCATGCCTTTGTGCCCCATACTTGAGCGCGATCTGTTAGTTGCCTGCTGGCTAAATTATACTTTATTCCTTACCTATCATTTTATTCAAGTGAACACTGAAGATCAGAGAGACAAAGATGGCAAGTTATCTCTTTATGTCTCAGTAAACAAGTGCTTAAATACCCATCCTTGTCCCTGGTTTTCCCACAAATCTTTAAATAGCCAATTAAGCAGGTGTTTATTCTCTCAGGCTACTACTGCCATACAATGTTGCAAAAGTCTTTTACAGAAAAAATCCAAAGAAGGCAGGAAGAAGAAAAATGGAAAAAATAAGAGTCATGCAGTAAAATTATGAAAATGTGATCAAAGAAATCAACTCCATTAAAAGTAAAAAAATAACCAGTGGAAAAGGAAACAAAGAAGCTAACAAGACAATAAAAACTTAAAAATTAGAATTGGAAAAATAGAAGCCAATGAATTTATAAAACTACAAGATTCCACTAAACAAAATAAATAGCCTGAAAAAAAATAAAGGAAAATGTAAAGTACCTTTTAGAGAAAATGAGATGACATGGAAAAGAGATCCAGGAGAGGCAATCTAGGAATCATCAGACTACCAGAAAGACTGGATCAAGAAAAGAACCTGGAAAACATCATGCGGTAAAGTATAAAGGAAAACCATCCAAATCTACTAGAACAAGATAACAATATAACCATTGAAAGAATCTACAGAATGCTTCCAGTAAGAGACCCCAGGATAAAAACTCGAAGGCCAGTCATAGACAAATTCCAAAACTCTCAAAGGACAGAAAATTGCAAGCAGCAAAAAGAAAATTATTCAAATATGAAGGAAACACAAGCAGACTCACACAGGACTGTGTGGGATTTAAAAACCCACTTAAAAATATAGAGACTCCTCTGAGCAAAAAGGAAAATTTATTTTGGCTTTTCTTTAGAAAAGGGCATACTCCAAGTCTCACAAAGGTAGTGAAAATCAAGGAGCTGCCCCAAGGTGAGAGTCAAGCAAGATTATAAGGTCCAGCATGTTTCTTCATTCCCTAGGCCCTCTCTTCCAATCTGATTGATTAAGGTATTCAAATTTACAATCTCTATGTGAAAAATCAACCCAGAAACAAAGAGAATGATAAAAGTTTTCATATAATATTACCTCACCATCCAGATGGTGAGGGTATCAGAATAAGATTTCAAATGAGTTTCTGTTGTATATCTAAAAGAAATAATATCTGCGCATCCAAGGTCTTCAAAAATTTTTCTACTATCTTCTTAGTTTAGTACTCATCATTAAAGAAGACAGTCTTCTATTCTCCCAGTCTATCATCAAATAAGTGGTTATCTAAGAATGCAAGGTCTCTTCTCTGGAATTATTCCACTATTTCCCTCAATAACATCTTCCTGGAAATAGTCCACTGTTTCCCTCCCTAACAAAATTGGTAGGGTGCCTGAGCAAGGCCTCTCTCCCTCTTCTAAGAATAGTCTAAGGGTAATAGTCTGTCTTTGGTCTAATGATTTTTAACCCTGAGAGGACTTCACCAGGAATATTAACTCTTAAGAGGGAATATTCCACATGGGACCTATCAGCTTCAATACTGGGATACTGAAGAAGAATTGGAATAGAATGTTTCAGGGAGCAAAGGACCTGGAAATACAACCCAGAATGTACTATTCTGAAAAATTTATAATATATACTCTCAGGGGAAAAAAAAGATGGATGTTCAACAAAATAGAGGATTTCCAAAATTTCCTGACACAAAGACCAGAACTTTACAGAGAATTCAATCACCAAATACACAACTCAAGGCTTACAAGTAAAAAAAGGGGAAATGAAAAGGTAAAAGAAAAAACAAAACAAAACAAAACGAATGCTGGTCAAGACAATCAAATTGTAAACAACCCTGAAAGGGAAGATATAGCTCTTCTAATTTTTAGAACTTTACTAGTCTTAGGATAATTGAAAGGTAGAATATAATTGAAGAGAATGAACCTAAAATATTTGGCTAAAATTGGTTCTTATTTCTCAACTGAAGAGGTCCAAGGTAACATCACTATGTTTGACACCAAAAAGCCCTGGAAAATAGCAAGGGTGTTAACTTGAACTTAAGTGTCTCCTTATACTTTGACTCAAATTTAGCTCAATGAGGGAATAAAATAAATTCCCACTTGGGTTTAAAAATCTAACGTAATCTACAGGGAAGGTAGGGACTGGGAAAGGGAAAGATAAGAGAAAAAGGGAAAAGGAAGGGAAGATATAAGTGAAAATAAACTGAAAATTAAATTTTTAAAGGAAAAGTCAAAGGGGAATGGTAGTAAAATTTTGGTGAGGAGGAATAAGAGAAAAAAGGAAAGAGAAAAATATAAATGCAGATAACATGCAAGACTGGAAATCTTAATTATAAATGTTAATGGGGTGAACTGTCCCACAAAAAGGAAGCAGATAAAAAAAATGGATTAAAAAAACAGAATCCCACAATATATTGTTTCCAGGAAACACTTTTGAAGCAAAGAGATAGACAAAAGATAAAGGTAAAAGGTTGGAGCAAAATATATTATGACTCAGCTAAAGTAAATATTATCTGGGGTGTGATCCTAACCTTAGATAAAATAAAAGCAAAAATCAAATTCATTAAAAGGGTTAAGGAAAGGAATTACTTCTTCTTAAAAGGTACCATTGGTATTGAAGCTATATCATTACTAAACACACATTTACCTGGACCTATAGCATTCAAATTCCTTGAGGAAAAGGAGAGTGATTTATAAGGAGACATACATACACAGCAAAACTTTAATAATGGTAAACCCCAATCACAATATTACACCTATCAGATTGAGTAACATGACAAAAAGGGGAAATGATCAATGTTGGAGAAGTTGTAGGATAATTGGATAATTGGGACATTCATACTTTTCTGCTGGAGTTGTGAAATGATCCAATCATTCTCAAGAGCAATAGGGAACCATACCCAAAGAGCAATAAAATTGCTCATTCCCTTTCACCCAGCAATTCTAAGACTAGGCCTATATCTGGAAGAAATCATAAAGAATGGGGAATATCCCACATGTTCCAAATATATTCACAGAAGCTATTTCTGTAGTGTCAAAGAATTTGAATTTGATAGGATACCCATCAACTGTCGAATGGCTAAATAAGTTATTATACAAGAATATGGATTATTATTTTCCTATAAGAAACCAGAAATGCCTGGGCTCTAGAGAAGCATGGAATAAATTACAGGATCTGATGTCTAGTGAAGAGAGCAGAACCAATAGCACATTCTACATATTAACAACACCATTCTGAGATAATCAAACTTAATGGAAGCAGCACCTCTCAGCAGTCCAATGAACTAGAGCAACTGTATTAGACTAGTATGGGCTATATTATTCCCCTTCAGAGGAAGAAAGACAAAACAAAACAAAACAAAACACACACAAAAAACACACCCCTCAGAATCTGATGAACATTTTATAAAATATATCTCTTATGTATCTCTTTCCCTTAATCCTAATTCCTCATACCAAAAATGACTAACCGTTAGTCTTGTTTATCATAAATATGTATGTACAATGTTAACCTGACTGTTTGTTGCTGAGGGGATGGGGGTGAGAAAGGAGGGTGGAAGGATATTTGTAACTTAAAAATATACATATGCATATGAATGAATATTGAAAATCTTTCATATCATATATTTGAAAAAATCAATAAAAAGAAAAAAAACTAAGAGGTATAGGTGAGGAGGGAGAACATTCTATTCATGAAATGGTACAGGATCACCATATGTGAGTATAACACAGAGAGCATGAATGGGGAAGGAAAGAAGACATGCTTATTATTTTGCAACTAGGCTATTATACGTATCATTGAATACCAGAGTATTTTATATTTGTTGAGTATTATCAAATTGAATGAATGATTTTAGATATTTAAGATGTATGTGATTCGACAATCAAAGCAGTAATTGAAGGGAACTACCTAGGATTAAAACTCATTTTGTAATTTTATAAATGTTTTTATTCAATCAGTTATTATGACCCTCTTCTCTTTTCAAAACAAATAACTTGTAATAATTCCCTGAGAAAAAAAAAAGCTTGGATAGTTGTGAATTCTAGGCAAATTCAGATTCTGTTCTTTTTTATTTACTACTCATGTGACCTTGATCAAATTATATCTCTTGAATTTCTGTTTCTTTGACTGTAACATTAAAAGGATACTATAAATGGCCTTCCATGCCTATTTCTTCCAAAGGTTAATGATGCTATCTTCCTTTCTATTCTTGTATCATCAATGAACTCATTCTGGAATTTGTCATAAACATTATTGGATTAATTCCTCCCTGGGGTAATAGAATTGTTAGACTCCATTGTGTACATATAATTTAAAGACAAAATTTGATAATTACTTAAAACAATGATAGAATCACAAGCCGAAATTGTTACCAAAACAATGCTCTTCTCATTGCCAACAGAGCTCCAAATATTGGACTTTGATAATGTAATATGTGTATGTACATATAGATAGACTAATATCTCTATAAATCTATATATACACACACACGTTGGCAATAAGAAGAATATTGCATTGGTAATGAAATATTTGTGTGTATATATGTTGATTATTTTTGTCATTTGAATAAAATCTATTTTTTTAATCATCAACATTGCAAAAGGGAAAATTTAACACAATAATATCTGCTAAGGGTATGTATGAAGCAATGTTGAGTGATAAATGGACTGTGGATCTTGAATTTGGGATACTCCATTTTCAAATACAGTCTTGGGCACATTTTTGTTATGAAACCTTGGGTAAGCCATATTGCCTCTAAGTGCCAATTTACTTTTCTTAAAAAAAGGAGGTATTGATTGTACCTGCTTCATAGAGTTGTGAGGATCAAATGAGAAAATATATGTAAAGCACTTATGCAACCTTTATGTACCATTTAATAATAATAACTTCAAGACATACATAACTATAAATCTTAAATATTTTTAGATATTATTTCAATTTTTCTCTCTCACATTAACTTTGGAAGGTATTATTTCCCTCTTCCAGATGGGAAAATTGAGTCAGACAAGAATTTAAGTGATTGCCCAATATTATTCAGCTAACCTATAAGCAGACATATATAGATATCAAATATATTTATATATAGATATGTGATATATAGATATAAACTACCTTCCAAATTTTACCCATTTAAATTGCCAAGGAGCTTTTCCTAAGGGAGGAAAATCTTTTTTTTTTTTTTATTTTTTCTCCCACAAGCTTGAGTTCCCTATTCTATAATTTAATTACTTTAGTAAACATCATGGAATATTCCTGAACAATAGTACCTAATTTTCTTACTGTTAGGGGGATTGATCTGGTCTTTAAGCAACTAGCACAATATTTGGAATAAACAATGATACACAAAGTATAACTCTTACATTAGTAGCCATAACAATTAGCACCATTTTCACTATGTTGCTGAAATAATTCTTTGTAAGGTCATGGGAAAGGTCCTTAATTTACTCAGTTAAAAATGAAGTTCCACATGTTTCAACAATATTTGAAATTTCTTTGATGGAATTTGTGGCTTGATTTTGAAGCTAATCTGAGCATGTTTTGCTTCCTGGAATTACATTAAACACTTTATCATAGCTAAATGTCTATAGTCAAGGATTTAGAAGGAAGCAAGGTGGAGATCCTATCTGATAACATGGTAATTTCCCATTTAAAATGTTTTGTGTGTGTGTGTGTATGTGTGTGTGTGTGTGTGTTCTTTTTCCATGGCACACTTCGTTCACAAAGGAAGACTTTTCACATGAAGTTGAACATACCCTATTATCATAGTTTCAAATCAACTGATGACAAACTGATTTCTGAAGGTAAATCCTTGAGTTGTTCACTATGTCTCTGTGTGTATGTAATTATGTTACAGAAAATTGTACATAGTTGTGTTGAGCTCATTTGAAGACCTTTTGTCTTCTGTCCTTTCTCTAACCATTTTGACAAGCACTATTATGAGAATTTAATAAACATTTACTATGAGTGCCAAGCAAATATATAGTGAGTTCTACTTGTGGAAGGAAGCAAAGTAAATCCATTTCATTGTAGGTAAAATTAAATGTTTTAAGGTTCTGCAGGGGAACAAAGTGTATGGGATGAGCTCTCAGTCAAATTGAATTTATATTAAGGACAAACCTAGATGGGTTAAGAAAATTGAAAACAGGAATTTAAAATATTACACCATCAAGTATGAAAAATATGTTGAACTTTAGCTAGCATTGAGAAAATATGGATGAACCAATGAGAACTCATAAGGAACACTAAGAACAACAAAAAGTACTCTGACTTTCTTTCCTCTTTTAAGAGACACTGAAATTGTCAAAAAATATTTTTGTGCAAAGCTAAGTGAATGTTCACCATTGAGGGGAGAGGGGCAGGAAGGGAGGGTGGAAGAAAATTTTTCAACTTAAAAATAAATATGTCCACATGGATGAAAATAAATAAAAAAATGATACAGTGAAAAACCTTAGGATGAAATTTGAAGGAAAAAAGAATTCATTGCAGCTGAAGTAAACCATTCTTTACATTGAATGAGTGCTGTATGATCTTTAAGAAACACACATTTGAAGAATAATAAGAAAAAGAAATGGTGACAAATACCAATCTAGATGAAAACATTCCCTTTGTGCTTAAAGGAATCTACTTTCATGAGGAAGTTTTTAGTATTGATCGACACGTTCTGTTCTGGGAAAGATTATACATCTCTGAATAATTTACAAAGCCTATATTTAAACCTGGAAAAATAAATGAACTCTAATTTATAGTCACTTTCCATATGTCCCACAAAAAAAAAAAAAAACTGCATATTCAGCTCTCAAGAGTTTGGAATTTTGGAAGATCACTTTCTTGGTACTTTACAAAGAGTCTCAAAGATTAGATAATCACTGTCTTATGTTTCCCCTTAATTTGACTAAATATTCACCTACACAATGAACTGAAAGGAAAAAAAAAGAGGAAAAAACCTACTAAACCTAGAAAATTGTCTTAATGACAATGGCTCCAGTTATCCAATTGTTCAGAAACGTGATAGTTCCTATCAATGCATTTGCACTTAACACATCACAATTTGACATGAATTAAAGAAATATAATGACAGAAAAAGGACATTAATTGTTTTCCAAGTAAGAATGCCAACAATATAAGCAACAACATTCTTGCATTTTGTTACTTCAAAGAGGTTACCACAAAAATCAGAGGGATTTTTCACATTACGGCAGAGTTGTCATTAGCAGCAGCTGGTTGTTTTTAACAGAGAATTTCTTGAAGTTTCATGTTTATGTCACAAATATTTGTATACATATAATTTCTAAAAGAATTCTTTACAAAAATTATTTTAAATTTGATTTTATCTTTCCAATTACATACAAAAGCAATTATAATATTCATGTATTTTCAAGTTTATGAGTTCCACATTTTTCTACCACCCTTCCTTTACTCCCCTTTCCCCTTGGGGCAAGCCATCCTTTATAGTTCTTTAATATATCATTTATGTATATTTATATGCAAGGAAATGTTGAATTCATAATGTTTCCCTAAGCAAAAATGGAATAAAATGCATTCTAAAATCATATATGAATCAGTCATTCAGTCAGTGTATATTTAGTAAGTACCTACTATGTGCCAGTCAATGTACTAATTGTTGGATATACAAAAAAGGGCTAAGACTGTCCCTTCCTTCATGGAACTAATAGCTGAATGACAGAAAACAATATACACAAATAAACTGAAAATCAGGAAAAGCAAAAAGTTTACCTTGAACCAGTGTATGAGTTTCAAAGTACAGAGAAGTGAAGTCAGGTAGGGAATGATAATGGTGCCCCAAGAGCAGTAAAACTAATCATACCCATTGACCTAGCAATTCCAATTCTAGGTGTATATCTAGAAGAAATCATAAAAATTGGGAAAATCTCACAATATTCCAAAATATTCATGGCACCTTTTATGTTGTGACAAAGAATTAGAAATTGAGGGTATGCCCATCATGGTGAAATGATTAAACAAGTTATGGTGCATGAATATTATATAATATTATTGTTCTATAAGAAGCCATAAATGGTCAGACTCTAAAGCAGCATGGAAGGAATTATGGAATCTGATGCTGAGCAAATGGAGCAGAACATAGGGAACAATGTAAACATAAGCAACAACACTGTGAGATAGTCAGCCTTGATGGAGGCAGCTGTTCTCAGGTGTTCGGGGAACTAGGCCACCCTATTGACAAGCTATAGACAGCACTGGCCCCATCCAAATGAAGAAAAACAAAACAAAACAAAACCAAAATTCATCAATAGCTAATGAACACTGCATTCATTTTAGTTGTTTTTTTTTTTGTTTTATTTTGTTTTATTTTATTTTATTTTATTTTATTTTATTTTATTTTATTTTTGCAAGGCAATGGGGTTAAGAGACTTGCCCAAGGTCACACAGGGAAGGGAAGGGAAGATGGAAGGAAATTTTGTAATTTAAAAATATGCATAGGCATGTGGATGAATGATGAAAAACTTTCATAACTTGTATTTGAGTAAATAGAATATCAATTTTAAAAAAAGGAGTTGACAATGGCTTCCTTAAATGAAGGAGTTGGGAGAATTTCTCTACCTTCCACTCTCTATCCATACCAATATTAAAGGAACGGGTCCCAAGTGCAGGGATATTGAATAGGTGAGTTGCATATTTGATGTCATCTAACAGGAAGATGAGATTTCAAAAAATATGATGAAATCCAGGAGCACAGTCAGATGGGAAATAATGAGATGACTGCTTTGGGAAGCAACTTAAATAGCTTAGGTAATACCTTTACATTAAGTTTTGACTCCTAATTTAATCTCTCTAAAGAATCTGATGTAATGAATTAAACAATATTTTTTTGTGTGTCAGGGAAATAAAGATTAGGTGCCCTGAAAGAATTTTACCACAAAAGTAAAAGATTCATTTCATAGCACTGTTTTCCTCAAGGCAACCAAAAAGGTATCAAAAAATCAGGTTTGTTTTCCTCTTCTAGTCATCTGTGCAATGAGTGCCCATCTCAAGTGTACATACCATGTAGTCTTGCACTTAACATGAAATAACATAAAGACAAAATAGTTGTGATTGAAAGGAATAAGCTTTTGCTCATATAGTTAGCCAACAACTGTCTAGTTGACTGAGAAATATACAAGAATGCATATCTCCCAGAAAATGACTTTTGGCCATATATATATATATATATATATATATATATATATATATATATATATATATATAGCAATGGGATAAAAGAAAGAGTCTTCATTATTCTTTAATCAAATGAAGTTTGGAGAGTATATTTCTCCATGTCTTGATTAAGTACAAGAAATAATTTTATGTACCATTTTGCAGAAAATCCTTCAATTTTAATTTTAACAGTCTTCACAAATTCATTTCAACTGTAATATTATCCTCAAGTATAATTAGAAAGCAAAACCTAGCCAAGAAATATAGTGGCAGCTGAATAGAATACTATATGGATAACTAGCCTTGACTGAACATCATTGTATTTATTGACTGGACTATTTTTTCTCCCCTTCCAAAATAAAAGATTATGAGTTCTAAGTTTAAGATTAATGTCTGCATTAGATTTCTTTATTGCATCATAAATTATCTTAATTTGAGACTATTTTATTAGCATCATATTATGCCTTTTGTAAATAATCTTAATCAGATTTTCCTTTAATTTAGTGTTTCATTGGGAATCTAATAATATTTTTTTACTGCTATCATAATAATTTAATTTTTATCCTCTTTTAGTACTTTATTCATTTCTTCAGCAAGAAATGAGTAAATTTAAATTTAAATAATAAATTTAATTTAAATGCTTTAAATACTTAATTCTTAGTGCAAAATTATGATAACTGAACAAATGCTATAGGATAACTGAGACTTCCTCATCTCAATCAACCTTAATGTACTGTTAACTATCAGCTACTTGAAAACAAAGAAGCAGCAAAAGTATACTTATGCATCACAGAAATGGTGGAAGAAGAAGGAACATTAATAACAATTCCATCAAAAACCATGTTTTAGTCCTCAGATTTTTAAAATTTGTGGAATATGGAGTCTAAATTAATAGAGAAGGAAAAAAAGCAAAAAATCTCAGTGTTGGGAAAAAACCTCAGAGAGCATCTAGTTTACACTAGCCTTGAAGAAATGTCCCTTTTTAACATTATGATATTTTATCATTTTGCCGTTATTCCCTTTAATTTGGTTGTGAATAGCTAAAATTACCATGATTCCTAGTAGCAAATGAAAAGTTATAACCTTTTATAATACCAATATAGAAATAAACTTCATACTCTCCCTTTCACTCCCATTAGAAAACAAGTTTTTGAAAAGGTAAGATCTGAAAACAAAGACTGAATTTTTTGGTTCAGAAAGAGAGGACAAAGATGGACTGTCAAAAATTGTGCTCAAATGTATACATCTGAATGTGTCACAACAAACGGCTGATACAAGTGAATTCCATACACATTTGATGTCTATCACAAACTATATAGTTCTATTTTCCAAACTTGCGTATTTAGTATGTTTTGATCTTGGATTCAGAAAAACAATTTCTGAAACCAGGCTCTGCACTCAAATTTGTGATTCCCATAGGAGATATCCCCCTGCACTTGAATGTAAACTCCTGGAAGTAAGCCACTATTTGATTTGCTTGTATATCCAGGTTTAGTCTAGGGTCTGGTGCATAGAAAGCATTATATGATAAGGGTATCTATCTCACTGTTTGTCTTTCTATTGATCTCTCTATTAGTCTGTCTGTCTATCTCTGTCTGTCTATCCATATAGCTAGCTAACTACCTATCTTTTTATCTGTTTCTTGAAACTCCCTGAACCTCCTTTCTCTCATCTTTAAAGTACGGATTGCTGTGTTGAAATTGGTTTGTAAGCCCATTGTTGTTGCTCATTCAAGTCTAATTCTTAGTTAACTTATTTTGGGGTTTTTCATGGAAAAGATCCCAGAGTGGTTTGCCTTTGCTTTTTCCAACTCATTTTACATATAAGAATCTTAAGTCAAGAGGATAAGTGACTTGCCTAGGTTCACACAGCTAATAAATGTCTGGGACCAGATTTGAAGCCATGAAGTGGAAGTTTTCTAATTCTAAACTCATCTTAGAATTCTAACCTCTAGTCGTCCATATCGTTAGTGTTATTGTTGTGTTGTTGGTGTTGTTATAAGGAAATGACTGGAAAGGGTTTTTATTTACAAGCTACTAAGAGTATATCAGGTTTTCTTAAGGACTCTACTTTTTCCATTTCAGAAACTTTTTAGCTGTTTGATGGCATGGTCACACATTCTTTTTATTTTAAACTTTAATATTTCATTGCATAAACTGTACATTTGTAAGTACTGGTTTTATATTTTTCTCTATATTAATAGCATTGATTTATATTTTATTTGAAATTTTATAATTACTTTCCTAACAAAGTATATATTCACAGTTTTATTGTTGTTATTCAATCCTTTCAGTTGTGTTTGACTTTTTGTGACTATATTTGAATTTTTCTTAGGAAAATTCTTTCTCCTATTCATTTTTAGATGAGGAAACTGAGTCAAACAGAAATAGGGATTTGTCTAGAATGACACAGCAAGAAGTGTCTGGAGCCAGTTTTGAGCCATGGAAGATGAGTCTTCCTAATTCTAGTCTGTCTATCTACTGTGTCATCTAATTGCCAATATCTATAGTTTAGGGATTAGCTATGAAGATAATGAATTATCACTGTGTAGCAAGAAAAGAGAAAGGAAAAAATACAGAGAAAAATGAGGAAACTCAGTTAAACTAATGAAAAGTGAAGTAAGAAAAACAAGCAAAACAATAAACATAATAAATACACATCAATTTAGATAGAAGGAACAATGAGAAGAAAATTAAAACTGAATAAACTGAAATTATTATAACCAAAATTGTTCACAGAGAAGAGTTATTAAAAGGTACTTCCTCCCAGTTCTTTGTAGAGTTGAGGGATTATAGTTTGAAAAGATTGCAAATATCAGATTTTTTTACATAGTGTTTCTGAATTTCTCCCTTTTTTTCTTATTTACTAAAAGGAATGAAGGGAAGAAGGCTAGGAAAATATATATTAAGCAACAGCAATTGATATCAGCATAATTTATCTTTACATTTTTTGACTATTTTCCTAGAAAAAATATCATTACTTTTATCCATTAAATTTAATGTATCATAATAAGTCTCTTTTCTAGTTTATAAAGTGTCTTGCATCAGTCTTCCATTATAAAAAACATGTCTGAAAATTCAAATTCAAGATTTTGTTTCCAGTTGACATGTAACTTACTAACATTGCAATAATGGATTATCATTTTTTCTTAATCCCATTTATGTATTTTTGCATTAATATTTCAGGCTATTCCATGTTCAAGAAATTCTGGGAATAGGACCCTTTAGCCATTTGTAAAAATAAATATCAAGATGTTTATAAAATCATATCTTGAAGGATGTCCAAAGTTTGTTCCAGATAAATATGTGTTGAAATTAACATTAAACCATCAGTATTATGTGATGAGATCTGACATCCAATTAGAACTTGATCAAAAATTCTGGAGTCACTCAATTATCCAAGTATTGCTTATAGTAACAATGTGTGGAATCCTTCAAGTGTGGAGTAAACAAACTGAGGGATCCAGGGCAGGAGTTAGACCTTCACAAGAAGAGAATCCTTACTCCTTCTGGTGTCTCACTAGTCCCGTTTTGAATATTTGTATAAACAGATCTCCTCTTTAATCTTGGCTGTATTACTGATTGTTAAGAGATCTGATTCAAAGCCCAGATCTTAGGCTTTGGGGAATATGTGTACATATTCACACAAGGAATTATTGCTGAATTATTTGTCTTTAGCTGATCAGAGTTTTGGTTTGAAATCTCCTCATTTTGCAGCCAGGATACATGTAGCATAATAAAATCAAAATAAATCTTCCTTTTCATAGCTTTTTTGATGGGCAATTAGAGCACAACAAGGGTCTTTTAGAATTAAAAATTAGACTGCCACACTAATCTTTTTGCAGTGCATCTGCTAGTCTATAATCTGAAAATTCCCTAAACAGTGTTAGTTTTTTTTCTTTTTGAGTGAAGAAGAAACCTTTTTTTATAGTTTTATCTCTTTGTATTTAACTTTCTTACCTATCAGCACACTATGAGTGAATTTAAATTTTCACTTGGGTTGGTTGTAGTGCCATCAATTCCTTACATTTGAATTAGATGTTATGCTTAAATATATACAAATTTAATGTGTTATTTCAGCAAATGCAACTCAAACCTTTAAAGAGGACAAAAAATTCCACTGCCCAATTTATTCAAGCTTTAGGTAATGTGTTCTTTATTAGAAGTGCATTTCTTAGGGGCAGCTAGGTGGAAGAGGGGTGGCTAGGTGGCGTAGTGGATAAAGCACCGGCCCTGGAATCAGGAGTACCTGGGTTCAAATACGGTCTCAGACACTTAATTACCTAGCTGTATGGCCTGGGGCAAGCCACTTAACCCCATTGCCTTGAAAAAAAAAGTACAGTTCTTGCAAAAATACTTTATTCTGAATGTGTAATAAAAAGGTAACTGACATCATCAAACCTGAGAGTTATTGTAAGGATGAAGTGAATTTCAAAATCTCAAGACAGAGAATGACTAAGATTGCATTGTAGAAAGGAATTGGGGCAAATGTGTTAGCCTGTCATATCTTTGATGCAGCCACATGAAATATGGTACAACTTCCACCCATCACTTATAGAATGGCTGATAATACATACATAAGTACATGTCATAGAAATATATCAGTGCCAGAAGCCAGAATCCAAAGTTAAAGAAACATGCAAAGAAGAACAGTATTAGTTGAATGATAGTGCTTTCTATGACTCTAGATATAAAAATGCAATGTCTGCCAGAAATCAGGTTATATGTGCTATATACTACCTCATTATAAGGTATCTAAAGTGAAGATTGTGTTCGATTATGGGAAGTTTATTTAAGGAAGTATATTTATAAATTAGAGAATATTCATCAGAAAATCATGAGTGTTAAAGAAAAGACCCCAAAATTTAACCATATGATTATCACTTGAAGGAATTTGAAATATTTAACCTTCAGAAAGATTGGAAAAACAAGCAATAACTGCCTTCAAATATTTGAAGCATAAATTGGACTTAGCCCAATTTAAAACTGGGTACAGCAAGTTGAATCATAAATAGAAAGGTAGAATTACATTTAATGTGAGGGGAAAATAGCCTAATGATTAAAATAATGTGCAAAGTAATTGGAACAAAGCAAAGTAATTAAATAAAATATGACAGACAATAAATATGCTCATTTTATAGCTTTAAAATGCATTCAATAGACAATATGACCTATTTTTCTTCTTTTGAAACTATTTGGCATTTAGTTCACAAGATTTTTATGTTTTTATTTAATTATTCATCATGAAACCACACTTTCTCAGTGGATTTAGAATGCCTTTAAAGAACATATCCATTTTTTTGAACCCTACTCATGATTATAATCAATGGATGAGTTCCCAGGTCCCCGAGGCATACATTCCTCTCCATTGTGAAGAAATTTCTCAACTGTGTATATGAGTTGTGATATGATCCAAGATTATGTTTTTATACTCTGTTTTCTTAGGAACAGAAAGGTGATACAGTGACTAGAGAACAGTCTGGGAATCAGGAGCACCTGAGTTCAAATCTTGTATGATGCTAGAGAGGGCTCTTCTCAATTGTCTCAAAAAAATTAGAAAATTATTTTAAAAAGTAAGAAGGTCATAGCAGAGCCATAATGATAATATGAGAATAGACTTTGCTAGGAGCTCCCTCCAAAATATTTCAAAAACCTTAACACTACTAATTTTTTGAGAGGCAGAACACAGAGAAAGATCCAGTCATTCAGTTCTCCAATCCAAGGTAAACTGGAAGATTGTGGGAGTATACTGTTCCACAAGATTGGAGGAGGTAGAAGCATGGCCAAGATCACCACACTGGAAGAAAGGAGCTCCAGCCTTCTGGGGACAGCCTGAGGGGTGCCTGGGTCCCTAGGAATGCTGGTTTCTGGCAGCAGAAGCAGTTTACTGTCCTGCCACCTCAGGGAACACCAAACACAACTTAGAAGATCAGTGAGGAAAATTCTGCCCAGGAGAACATGGCCCTCAACAGAGCCATGGCTCTCAATGCAGCCCAGATTCCAGGAAACAGGAGCAGGACCACAGTGCCACTCAACAGGGAGCTGCCTGGCAGCTGCTTCTAGAGTGCTCAGGCATGGACAGTCTGACACCTCACCCCCCTTTCCATAGAGCAGGAATGCTCCTTATAGCTCCAATGCAGAGTAAAGTGCTTGTGTTCATCAATAGAGCAGAGCAGAGGCAGAAGAGCAGTCAGAGCCTCCCGTAAGAACTTGAAGCATCCAAAGGTCTTGTGGGGGTGTTCCAATAATACTCAAAAGGTCAGGCAGCACCCCCCCAAAAAACCAGAGCATAGACTGGGAAATTATTAAGCAGAAAAAAAAGGAATCTGACATAAAACAATTACTTTGGTCCCATGGAAGACCAAAACATACACTCAGAAGATGACAAAGTCTAAGCTTCTGTATTCTAAGCCTGCAACAAATATAGGAGTTGGGCTCTGGCTAAGGTAGAGCTCAAAAAAAAATAAAGGAGGCAGAAGAAAAATTGGAAAGAAAAATGAGAGAGATGCAGGAAAAACATGAAAATCAAGTCAGCAACTTAGTCAAGTGATGCATAAAAATGATGAAGAAAACAATGCATTAGAAACCAGTATGGAACAAATGGAAAAAGCAACCCAAAAAGCTGAGGAGAATAATTCCTTAAAAAGCAGAGTTGGACAGATGGAAAAGGAGAAAAGAAAGGTATGTTATGAACATAACTCTTTCAAATGTAGAATGGAGCTAAAAGAAGCTGATGACTTTGTGAGCAATGAAGAAACAATAATACAATACTAAAAGAATGAAAAACTAAAAGAAAACATGAACTATCTCATTGAAACAACAACTGATCTGGTAAAGAGATGCAGAAGTGATAATTAAAAATTATTGGGCTACCTGAAATTCATGATCAGTAAAAGAGTTTTGATTCATTTAAAACAATGTACAGGAAAATCGCCCTGATATTCTAGAAGCAAAAGGCAAAATATAAATTGAGAGAATACATCACTCTCCCCCTGAAAGATGTAAAAAAATAAAATAAATAACCCCCAGGAATATTATATCCAAGTTCAATAATTCACAAGTCAAAGAGAAAATATTACAAGCAACCAGAAGGAAACACTTCAAATATCATGGTGGTACAATGAGATTACATGGGACTTAGTAGCATCCATATTTAGGACTAAAAGGGCTTAGATTATAATATTTCAGAAGGCAAAAGAGCTTGGAATGCAACTGAGAATCACTTACCCAGCAAAACTAAGTATTCTTTTTCAGGGGAAAAGATGGACTTTCAATGAAACAAGGGACTTTCAAATGTTACTGCTAAAATGACAAGAGCTGGATAGAAAGTTTGGTCTACTAGTATAGTGCTTACGTAAAGCATAGAAAGAGTGGATTAAAAAAGGTAAATTATGATGGATTTAATGATGTTGAACTGTATGTACTCCTGCACAGGGGAGCTGATACTGATAGCTCATATAAACCTTCTCATTTATTAGAGCAGTTATTAGAGCACAAATACATGAGGTACATTAGAGAGTTGAATTTGAATGTATAATACATCGAAAATTGGAGCCAATGGGTGAAAAGGAAATGAAAGGGAAAGGGAAAGGAGAAGTTAAATAAGCTAAGATATTTCATATAAAAGAGTCAAGAAATAGCTTTTGCAATGGTAAGGAAGGGCAGAAGGTGAGGGGGTGAGTGGAATATTCCCTCTTAAGAGTTAATATTCTTAATGAAGTCCTCTCAGGTTTAAAAATCATTAAAACAAAGGCAGACTATTCTTAGAAGAGTGAGAAAGGCATTGTATTCCCAGTCAGACACACTCCTAATTCTGCTAGGGAGTGAAATAGTGGACTATTTCCAGAAAGACCTTGCATTGATTCTGTTAGGGAGGGAAATAGTGGAATACTTGCAGAGAAGAGACCTTGCAGTCTTAGTTACTAACCTATTTGAAAATAAACTGTCAGAACAGTAGCTTGCCTTCGCTTATTTGATAAGTTTTAAACTAGAGAGATTGTAGAGTTCCTTAGAACTTGCATACTCAGACATTAATTTATTTAACAGGTCATTAGAAATCTTCTTCTGGAACCCTCACCATCTGGTTGGTGAGGTAATATTTTATGAAAACTTTTATTCTTCTCTTTGTTGCTGGGTAGATTTTTCATGTAAAGATTGTAACTCTGAAAACCTTAACCAATCAGGTTGGAAGAGAGGGGTTTAGGGAGGGGTGAATCATGCTAGGTCATATAATCTTGCTTGACTGTCACCTCAGGACAGCTCCTTGATCTTCACTAACGTGGTGAGACTTGGGGGTGCCCTTTTCTTGAGAAAAGCCAAAATAAACTATACTTTTTGCTCAGACGAGTCTCGACATTTTTTAGTGGATTTTTATCCCACATGAGGGATGAGGGAGCCTTCATTCTCATCAGAAATGACTAAGGGAGGAAACAACACTGATAATTAATAAGTTATAGAAACCTAGAAGAAAAAGGAGAGAAAGGGGATGGGAGAAAGGGGATGGGGGAGCGGAGGGGGGATATAGGTATTAGAGGAGAGGGTAGATCATGGGAGAGGATAGTTAGATATAACACATTTTATTTTTTTTATTTTTTGCAAGATGGTGCTATTGAGCGGCCTTTCTGGGACTATTGGGCTGGGTTGTAGCTGGATCTCTGGAATGGAGTGTGGACTTGGGGCCACCTAGACCCAGGGCCAGAGCTCTGTACACTGCCCCACTTGGCTGCCCCACAGCACTCTTTTGAAGAGGGATGGAATGAGAGGAGAGAGAAAATATAATAAATATGTGGGAAATAATGGATGGAGGGAATTTCAATCAGCAACAGCAACTATGGAAAAATATGGAAGTATCTTCTCTGATGGACTTGTGATAAAGAATGTGATCCACCCCAGATACAGAGTTGATAGTATCTGAACACAGACTGAAGCATATTTTTTTTCTCTTTCTTTCACTTTATTTCTTGTGAGGTTTTTAATTTTGTAAGGGGAGGATGTTTACTCTTACACAAGACTATTTTAATAATGTGTAAATAAATAAAAATGTAAATCAAAACAAAAAATAAGTAAGAGGAAAAGGGTCCTTGAAATACCAGATCTCAACACATAAAACAAAGTTGAAATCATTAAAATAATATAATACTCACCAAAAAAATAGAGAGATATCAATCAGTGAAATAGATGAGTTGCACAACACACAGAAGTAAATGAGTATAGTAATCTGGTGTTTTATACTCTTAAATCCCAACTATTGGGATACACATTTATCTGAATTTTAATTTAAAAAAATTTATTGATATTTGATTTTCTTAATACATACTATGAAAATTTTTCAGCATTCATCCCTATGCCTAAGTATATTTTTAAGGTATAACATTTCCCTCCACTTTCTCTTCCCTCCCCACTTTCCTCAGTAGTGAAGAGTCAGCTTATCATTTTATATACACATTTGTATAAATCATGTTAACAGATTGGTTTTTTTCCAGGATGAGGAATTACAATTAAGGTAAAGAGATACATAAGAGATTTTTTTTAAAGTGAATCTTATGTTCATCAGATTCTGAAGGATTTTATTTTTTGGTTTTGTTTTTCTTCCTCTGTCTGGGGATAGCACTGCCCATAGCTGATATAATAGAATTATCCTAGTTCTCTTATTTGCTGAGTGCAGTTGCATCCATCGTTGATCATCTCACAATGTGGTTCAAAATTCTAATTTTTCAAAAATAAAGATTCAAAAACTGAAATGTAGAAGTTAGTTTGACAGAAAATGACTATAGACATTTTCTCCCACATACACCATATAGTAAGAAAAGCTATAAATGGGTAAATATATTAGACATAAAACATTACAATTCAAATTTAGAGAAACATGGAAGGAATTGTTGATTAGATTAATGAATAAGGAAAGTGTTAGTGACTTAATGAGATAGTTTAACAGGAGGTAAAATGGACAATTTCCATATAATTACATAGTTTTTGCCTGAACAAACCCAATAATGACCAAAGGTAGAAGAGAAAAGGGAAGGGAATATGCATTTATCATAACATTTATCCACTTCTTTGTGCTGGGCACTGTGCTAAGTATTTTACAAATATTACTGCATTTACTCATAAAAACCTGCTGATAAATGCTATTATCTCAATTTAACAACTCAGAAAAACTGAGGAAAAATGCATATGAAATTACTTGCCCCAAATCTCATAGGTATTAGATACCTGAGGTTTAATTTGAACTCAGGAAATTGGGAGGAGATCATATTGGAAAAATAGAAGAGGAAAATCACAAATGCCTATGAGTAGTGGAAAAGCAGATATTTCAATGAACTCTTGGTGGAATTGCAAACTGATACAAACACTCTGGAAAATACGTGGAATTATGCCCCAAAAGTTATTAAATTAAGCTTGCCTTTTGAATCAAAGATTTCATAAATAAGTGTATACCCCAAAGAGATAAAAAATGTGGGGGAGAAGAGGGAGAGATTTTAGAACTGAACTAAAATAAAAGTTTAGTCATAAAATAACTGCCATCGTGTATCTTTCCATACTTTTTGAATATTTCCTCCCTTACTCTGTGATCTAGTCATGGTTTATGCTTTTTTAACATTCTTCACAGAAATCTTTCCACTTGTAGTCACCATGGCTTTACAATGGTCATTTCAAATACTTAAATTATACTAGCATCCTCTTCTATATAGAACCCTTAATATTACCCAAATGCTCTTGTTCTACCTCCTAAAATATTTTATTTAACTTTTTGTATTCATTTCTATTTATTCACTATATAATATATAACATACACTTATATTAAATATATTAACATACATATATAGCTTTACCTATATCTATATCATTTTAAATCACTTTTATCTAACAAATTTAGTGTTTACTTATAATGCAGTGTCCTTGTGATTCCGGAAAGTGTCTGTACCACAAAGTTAGTGATTATTAAATGACTCAAAACTGTTTGATTAATTTATTTATAAATACATTTTTCTTCAAATAAATAATTAGGAAATTTTTCTATTTATTTTAAAATTCTTGTTATCTTTCCAAATTCCAAAAAGCCCATATCATTCAGTAGAGAAATTAATGACAATTTCCCTAATTGCCATTTCTCTCTGAAGGTATTTGCCAATTTTCTAAGTAATGATTTTGTATTAATAATATCTTTGCTCCTGTCATTGCTTTTGTTTTTGAATGCACTTTCCCCTTCCCTTCACCATAACTTAACCATTTCATTGTTGGCTTGAATAAACCTTGAAATGATTCACTACCATATAACAATATATACACCTAAGACATAACTTTTTTATATTTCCTTAGAAAATTTAAATTCTTTGAAACTATAGAATAAGAGCACAACTATAAAATTGATGAAATATATGTATATGGCAGGAAATATAATTTTCAACTGACATTACTAAAATTTGTAATACCAGTTCATTATAATTTTATCTAAGCTCTTAGTTCAAAGCACTGACAATTGGACAGTCAGGTGGTAAGGGGGCAAAGAAGGCACTGAGCCCCAACTGGTGTCAGTGATGCTGATGATGGCAAGGATGCCCCTCTACTGGTCACACTGAAAACCCAGTCCATTGTCTCTTCACACTGAACTGATCCTCTAGACTGTCCCTTGTCCCCATCTCTGAGCTTCAGAACCTTCCCCATTCTTCATCCTCATTTCTGGAATTCCTTCAAATACTTATCCCCATATCTTGGTAGATCCTTTCAAATGTTTGCTCCTTGAAATTCACTATGATTCCTTATAATCAGTTGTGAATACCTTCAGCTCATATCTTTCCTTATGTGGTTCCTACCCTGGAGCCAAAGCTCTTAGAGGGTGGGGGATGGGGTGCACAATTGTTTCATTTCTGCCTCCTTATCGACAGTGGACAGGTTATGGTACCTTGCTTCTATGAATGTTTGTTGATTGATTGTGCCTTTGAACTGACCCTTCTAAAAAGTGGAGGTGAAGGAGGAGGCAAATTCCGGGCATGGAATATGGATGGATAGTCCCTGGGAATGATCCTAGTAATGTGGATGGAGCTGTGTGGGCAAGTCATTTAAAAATGTGAAAATGGTAAATGCTATTATTATTATTATTTTATCCTGAAGATAGAAAGGAATCATAAAATGTTCATAATCAAAGTAGAGTGTGTGGTTAGATTTGTGCATCAAGAGAAATATTTTGGCAGCTGCATGAAATATAATCTGGAATGGAAAGACTAGAATTAAGAAGAAGCTATTGGGAGACTCTAAGGATTTTCCAGGCAATAGGTGATGACAGTCTGAACAAAGGTGTTGGCTATGTGAGTAAAGAAAAAAGGAGTGGCAGTCACATTGATAAAATTTGAAACATAATGTGATCTCCTGGAAGTGGACAACAAAAACTTGAAAATGACCCCTGAGCAGATTGTCTAGCAAGCCTCCAGAGCAGGTCCTGAGTCTCATTCCCATTTCTTCCCATGCCTACCATGCAGTTCTTTTTTTTTATTTATATTAGTATTTGAATTTTTAGTAGAATATCAGTTTTGATTTCAAATGTTTAATACCTGACAAGATTAATTTTGATATACTTTTATAATCTTTTTCCTTATTTATTTATTTACACATTACACATTACTTCAATAGTCTCTCTCTAAAAAAACCATAATCTCTAATCCCCCCTCCCCTCAAAGTTAGAGAGAACTGGGGTGGCTAGGTGGCGCAGTGGATAGAGCAACGGTCCTGGAGTCAGGAGTACCTCAGTTCAAATCTAGACTCAGACACTTAATAATAATTACCTAGCTGTGTGGCCCTGGGCAAGCTACTTCACCTCATTTGCCTTGCAAAAATAAAGTTAGACCTCATGAAAACCAACATGAGTGAAAAACAATTGTATTACAGTATGTTCAGGTACCATCAATTCTGTCTTTGTGATAGATTGAATTCTTTATCATATCGATCAGAGAAGTTGGTCCAATATTTTTTATCTCATAGTTGCTACTGCTAATTGTATTTCCCTCCACCTAGTCTTACTCACTCCCATTTATTATATTCTCTTTCTCTCTCTCTCCTTTCACTTTCTTCCTCCTCAAAAGTATGTTGTGGAGCAACCATGTGGAGCAGTCAAGTAGCACATTGTACAGAGCACCAGCCCTGGAACCAGGATGACTTGAGCACAAATCCCATCCCAGTGACCCAAAAATCATCCAATTGTGGGACCCTGGGCAAACTAACCTACCCCTCCACCTTGCAAAAACCAAAAGCAAATGCAAAATAAAAAATGTAATTGTATCTGACCACCCTCTCCCTCAATTCTCCCTCTTCTCTATCACCAATTGCCCCCACCCCGCACCCTGTGCCCCCTTTCCCATCCCCCCTCTCCTTTTACTTCTGGGGTAAGAGAATTCTACACCCAATGATTGCCTATGTTACTTACTTACAGATCTATTTCCAATGAAAATGAAGGCTCACTCATCCCCCCCACTTCCCCCATTCCACTGCATTGCAAGAGTTTTTCCTTTTTTTAAAAAAATATTTATTTATTTTCATCCATATGCACATATTTTTAAGTTACAAAATTTCCTTACACCTTCCCCTCCCAACCCCCTACCCTCAGCAGGGATCAGTCAGGTTAATATTGTACATACATATTTTGATAAATATGTTTGAAGATTAGTAATTTTCAGCATGAGCAATTAGGTTTAAGGAAAAGAGATTAAATAAGAGATTTTTTGAAGTGTTCATCGTATTCTAAGGGGTTGGTTTTTTGCATGTGTTTGTGTGTGTGTGTTTTGTTTTCTTTTGTTTTTCTTGCTCTGGATAGGGATAATATTGTCCATAACCAGACTGATACAGTTGTCCTAACTCTCTGTACAGCTGAGAGGAGCTACTTCCATCAAAGTTATTCATCTCACAACGTTGTTGATGTGTGTATTGTTCTCTTGGTTCTAGGCCCTTAACTCAACATCAGATCTCATAAGTCAATCCATGCTTCTCTAAAGTCTGAGCATTTATGGTTTCTTATAGAACAAGTGTATCCCATGGTATTCATGTACCATAACTCATTGTATGCATTCCCCAATTGATGAGCATCCTATCAATTTCTAATTTTTTGCAACTATGCAAAAGCTTTTTCTTGACTTTTATAAGTGTGATATTTTACCCCATACTATCTCTCCTTTTCCTTTCTCCCAGGCCATTCCTTTTTCTTCCATTGACTCCAACTTTATAATTTATTATGCCATTATTTTTATCTCTCTCCTGTGCCTTGTCTCTTTGACCTAAACTGGTTTTTAATATATTGTTTTTATAGAATTTTTTGTATCTCCTTCACCAAGCTGCTGTCTTGGTTTTCATGATTTTCTTGCATTACTCTCATTTCTCATCTACTTCCCATACTTGATTTTCAAAATCATTTTAAGTTCTTCCATGACCACAGACCAATGCTTATTGTTCTTGGAGACTTTGGATACAGAAGCTTTGACTTTGTCATCTTTTGAGTGTGCTTGTTTTGTTCTTTCATGGGATCACAGTAATTATCTATGGTCAGATTCTTTTTTTTCTTGTACAAAAATAAGGTCAAAACGGGTAAAGGATTTAAACATAAAAGATGGTACCATAAATAAATTAATAGATCAAGAAATATTCTATCTATCTGATCTATGGAAAGGGAACAAATTTATCACCAAACAAGAGACAGAATATATTATAACCTGCAAATTGAATGATTTTGACCATATTAAATTTAAAAGGTTTTGTGCTAATAAAATCAATGCTGCCAAAATAAGAAAGAAAGCAGAAAGCTGGGAAACAATCTTCACAACTGGGAACTCTGATAAAGATCTCATTTCTAAAATATATAGAGAAGTGCATCAAATATGTAAGGTTGAAATATGTAAGGTTGAAAGTCATACCCCAATTGATAAATGGTTGAAGGGTTAAAGGATATAAAGGATATAAACAGAAAGGTTTCAAGCAAAGAACACACACACACACACACACACACACACACACACACACACACACACACACACACATATATATATATATATATATATATATGTAATATGAAAAAATGCTCCCTATCAGTATTGATTAGAGAAATGCAAATTAAAACAGTTATGAGATATCACCTCACACTTATCAGATTGACTAACATAAAAACAGAAAATGATCAATGTTGGTGAGGATGTGGGAGGACTGGGACATTAATGCATTGCTGATGGATTTGTGAAGTGGGTTCAACCATTCTGGAAAGCAATATGTAACTATGCCCAAAGAGCAATAAAACTGTTCATACTCTTGGAACCAGCAATTCAAATTTTTGGCCTATATCCAGAAGAAATCATAAAAATGGGAAAAGTTCCACATCTTCCAAAATATTCATAGCAGCTGTATTTGAAGTGAAAAGAATTAGAAATTGAGGGGATATCCATGAATTGGGGAATGGTTACCAAATTATCGTACATAAATATTATGGAATATTATTGTTCTATAAGAAACCATAAATGGTCAGACTCTAGAGAAGCATGGAATGAAGTACAAGATCTGATGCTGAGCAAAGGGAGTAGAATCAAGAGAACAATGTACATTTTAACAACAACACTGTGATTTGAACAACCCTGATAGAGGCAGCTGATCTCAGGATTTCAGTGAACTAAGCCACCCTATTGGACAGGCTATGAAAAGTGCTAGCCCCATCCAAAGAAAGAAAAGCAAAACAAAATAAAACAAAGCAAAAAAATATCCTTCAGTATCTGATGAATACTTCATTCCCTTTTTAAAATATCTCATGTATTTCTTTCCCATAATCCTAATTCTTCACTACAAAATGACTAATCTGTAAATATATTTAAGATAGATTCATAGGTACAATATTAACCTGACTATCTGCAGCTGAGAGGAGGGGGTGGGGTTGGAATTGAATGGTTGAATGAAATTTTGGAAATACACATAGGCATATGATAAATATTAAAAAATAAACTTTCATAAAATATATTTAGAAAAGCAAAACATTCTTTAAAAAGTAGAGAAGAAGAAACTTGTTTATTCTCCAAAGAACTTAACCTGTCAACATTGTGTAATCATCTATGTACTTTATTTAGCAACCTATGAACTTTCTGTAAATACCTGTTCTTTGCAGTAAACTGTGAATTAAAGTTTAATTCTTTCTTAACCCATTAAAAAAAATAAAGTATTCATTTTTTCCTATTTACTCATTTTCTTAGTCCATGACTTGGTTTTAATGTAATTCCCATTCATTTGAGTGTTTTGTGATATGCCCCCCCCCCCCGGATCTCAGTTCCTTTGAGGTCTTATGAGGTCTCATTGCTCTCCTGTCCTGTGTATGAACACAAGCACTCCCCTCTGCCCTGGAGATGGAGAAGGGTCCCTACTCCTCTGTGGCAGTGTGGGGAACCAGATTGTGACCTGGATTTGAGTTTAGACACAGCATCTGTCCCAGGCATAGTGGAGAGACCTTGACAGTCTTCTCCAATCCTTTTACCTTCCATGGGCAAAGATCTCTGGAATTAGCTACCCAGGAGCTCCCTGCTGAGTGGCTCTGCAGGTATGCTTCTGGTTCTCAGGGTTAGGTCTGTGCTGAGGTCTGGCTGACCTCTGTTCTGCACTCAGTCTGGTGCAGCAGTGTTTTCCTGCTGACCTTCCAAGTTGTTGGTAATCTCTGGGTTGGGAGATCTGGAAACTACTCTGATGCCACAGCCCAGGTGCCCTATGGGTTATTCCTGGGAGACTGGAGCTCTTTTTTCCTCAGATGTGTGTGGTCCCTGGCTATACTGTGGCCCCAACTGACGCCAGTGGAACAGAAACTTCCCATGGATTTTCAAATTTATCTTAGTTTGGAAATTTGCTTCACTCAGTTTTTCTGTAGGTTTTAACACTCTAGAATTTAGTTAGTCATAATTTTAAGGTATTTAGAGAATTTTGGAAGAGAGCTTCTGGATATTCCTTCCTCTGCATAGCCATCTTGACTCTACCCACCCAAGTAACTCTTAAAGAAAGAATCCTCTGAGAGAAGTTGTCATCTTGTGTCTGTGGAAAACAGTTTGGCTGACTGAGATTACGTTAGAAATGATAAATGAAATTGGAAGAATTGAAAAATCAGCATTGTCTAAATTATGCATATTGATTATATACAGGTGAAAGATGTCTAATGAAAAATTCCTTATAAAATTCTTTCAGGATAATATGAAAAATAAAGAACTGATGAAAAATGAAAAAAACAAGCAAGCAAATGATTGGAACATTGACAAATCCAAACCCATCCTGACTGCAAGGAGCAGGATATTCACCAACCTCATCTAAAGAGTTGTAAATTTATCAGGTGAACAACAGAGCTGTAGCTTTAGCTTTATAAAATCAAAGATACCAAATGTGGAATGCACAAAAGGCCATCTTACATTTCAAGAAAGAATGCTAATTCCTAAACCTTCAAATATTTGTAATAAGAAGATGGCATCACATTAAGGAGAAGTTTACTCAGGCTAAGCTTGTAACTCTGAAAGTTCTAACTCATAAGGTCACTCAAAATTTTGCTAGAGACAACTGACTTCTTAGCCCTCTTCAAGTTTTGTGCTCTATAGCACCACAGAATGTGTACCCCGGAAACAGAAGACTATTACAATGAGGACATATCTAGTGACTCAGCAATAAGTGTTTTAGTACCACTTCCAAGGTTCTCTTCTGGATGTTGACCTTCTAGCAAAAGCCAAATCATTCAAACAGAAGAAAAAATTTCTCTTGTTTGTCAATATACGCTGGGTTTAATATTTAGACTTCTCCAAATGAAGAGAATAAACTACCCAAAAATGTTTTGCTAAGAAGTGTATCTATTTGACATTGGGCAGTGTAAAGTATATGAAAGTGATATATGTTACCTTGAAACCTTTAGGCATTTAAACATTTGGTAATTTGATAAGGAATTTTGCAAACTTGACAGCCTCAGATTTGAGAAAAATCTAATAAGCAATCTTATCACTGAAAATCTCGACCAAAACTTCTGTCACTGGAACTAGAACCAAATTAATTTGTCCCCAGCACTGTTTGAGCCAAATAATTTTTAGTGAAACAGAATGTGTGGTGGAACATAAAGAGAAACAAACAGAAATGGAAAATAAATATTAACAACGAGGAAAAAAGTCAGAAAGGAAAATTCAGTAGGATGAGGAAATCTAATCTTCAAAGGATAGGAAAAGCATGAGCAGATATAATATAACTCTTTTCAAGGAAAAATTTGATGAATCTATTGACTCCAGTAATGCTTACAAATTTTAATAGGGAAGAAGGTATTCCTATCACTCATTGCCAGCAAAAGAATGTGAATGACTTTGAGCAAGAGGAAATTGGCATTTAATCTGAGATGAACAGCTCATGTTTCACAATGGGATTCTGCTGAATTCTATGTATCTTTCAAGCAAAAACATAAAATACATGCAAAGTCTAGACAGTCTTCTAATCCTTGTCCAATGAGACCCCAATCCAAAAGCATGCTTTGGGAGCCAAAAAAATGTATCTCTGAAACCAGCCTGAGAGCTCTGTGAAAGTAGACACCAGCTGCTATATCAATTCATCTTTTTAAACTCAAGTCACTTGATGTCAGCTTGAAGTATATCACACATTTACAAAATGGATTATAATGGTTTTAGCTAAATCACATAGACAAGAATATTTAGGTCAAGGCGAATACAATGGAAACACTCAGATACTAGAAATGGAGATAGATATATAACATGCGGAGACAGACTTAGAGAGATAGAGATATAGAGACAGAGAAAAATACAGAGATAGAAATAGAGACAGAAGAAGAGAGATGATTTCATGCTTTTTAGTACAAAACAGAAAAATAGATTCTGTGGGGAATACTTTATTAATATTAATATTAAAATTTTGCAAATTATGATATCTATACTGGAATACAGCAATGATTATATTTGATAATATACCACTGACCTAACTCTTTTTCCTTAAGGGTGGCATATGTTTATAAACATTACAAGTTGTCACAAATGATTCTAATCCTTATCTGACAAAGAAAATGAAGCTCATAATTAGCACCCTTTGTAAACATAGAAAACTATGTGTCAACCAATTCTCTTTTGTTTTGTTATTTTATTTTTCTAAATATATGTTATGAAAGTTTTTACAACCTTCATTAATATGCATATGTATATTGTTAAGTTACAAAATTTCCTTCCACCCTGCCTTCCCAATCCCATCCCCTGAGTGGCAAATGGTCAGGTTAACATTGTACATTTGTATTTGAGATATATGTTTACAGATTAGTCATTTTCAGTATGAGGAATTAGGATTAAGGAAAAGAGATACAAAAGAGATAATTTTTATAAAGTGTTCATCAGATTCTGAAGGGTTTTTTTGTTTGTTTTGTTTGTTTTGTTTGATTTTTCTTCCTCTGGATGGGAATAGAATTGTCCTTAGCTGCTCAAATATGGTTGTCCTAGATCTAACCTGCTGAGAGGAGCTATTTCCAATAAGGTGGGCCATCTCGCAAAGCTGCTGGTCAGACAAGTCTCTTAACTTACTGTTGTCATTACCAAAACTTAAGTGTTTTTTTTTCAAAACCTATCTTCTCACTATGGAAAGCCTGCTGATTTTAAACCCAAAGAGTAAATTTACTTACTAATAAATCAATGAGCAATTACTGATTAAACACCTTTTTAGTTCCAAGTATTGTTTGATATTATGGGAAGAAAATGACAAAACTATAGCATTCTCCATCCTCAAGGACCTTATATTCTTAACTTAGACAAAGCATTTGTGCAGATATAGAGAAAATACATAAAAATTCATGTTATCCCAAATTAATTTTGGCAATTAAGGAACAAGAAACTGAAGTGACCTGGAAGATTTTTGAAGAAAATGATGCTTAATGTGATCCTTAAAAGAAACCAGTTTTTCATCTAAAAGGAAAAGTTATGGAAGCAGCACATTTCAGGAATGGGGGATCAGTCAAGCAAAAGCATGGATGTGGCCAGTAGAATATTTTTTGTGAAGTATGGTAATTAGTTGTAGGGCTAGATCTAAATCTCTACAAAGGAAAATTGAAAAGATTGACTCATCTATTTACTTCAAACAATGTAACATATCAATTTGAAGAAATTCAGACACTGAAGTATTCCAAGAAAAAGGCAGTTAAACAGTATATCTCTACTAGTACCATGCATAAACTATAGTTGCAGTTTAATCTTGATAACATCTTACTGAGAAATGTAAATAGCATGGAAAAAATTATAAAAACTTGAATGAGCTAATTAAACTATAAAGACAGTGAAATAATTAGACTTATAGCAAATCAGCAGAAGTTCCCCCAAAATCAACTAAATACAATAAAAAGGAAACAATTGGGAAAATGATTAACAACTTAAAAGGTACAGAATTCCAAGACAGAACTGAGATAATCTAAAACCAATGAGATAATCCAGAAAAGTTGAAGAAAGATAAAGTAAGGAAATAATTCAATAACATTTCCCAGAACAAGTAAGATAATGGTACAGATAAATAGAATTAACTGAATGTGTTCATTGAACCATATCAGTTCAACTGACTAAGACATATTGTGTTGAGATTCTAGATGTTGTTAATAACAGAAAGTGTTTTACCAGAATATATAAAGAAAATGACCAGTTGTCAAACTAGATTGACTTATAACTTACAATAGATTTAAGAAAACACCATCTTACATTTCAAGAAAGAATCCTAATTCCTAAACCTTCAAATATTTGTAATAAGAAGATGGCATCACATTAAGGAGAAGAGTTTACTCAGGCTAAACTTGTAACTTTGAAACTTCTAATCTATAAGGTCACTCAAAATTTGGTTAGAGACAACTGATTTCTTAGCCCTCTTCAAGTTTTGTGCTCTATAGCACCACAGAATGTGTACCTCAGAAACAAAAGACTATTACAATGAGGACATATCTAGTGAGTCAGCAATAAGTGTTTTACTACCACTTCCAAGGTTCTCTTCTGGATGTTGATCTTCTAGCAAAAGCCAAATCATTCGAACAACTTAGAAAGGTACAGAATTCCAAGACAGAACTGAGATAATCAAAAAAACCAATGAGATAATCCAGAAAAGTTGAAGAAAGATAAAGTAAGGAAATAATTCAATAACATTTCCCAGAACAAGTAAGATAATGGTACAGATAAATAGAATTAACTGAATGTGTTCATTGAACCATATCAGTTCAACTGACTAAGACATATTGTGTGCAGAGTCTAGATGTTGTTAATAACAAAAAGTGTTTTACCAGAATATATAAAGAAAATGACCAGTTGTCAAACTAGATTGACTTATAATTTACAATAGATTTAAGAAAATCAAAATAAATTATTTCAATGCATCTTTTTTCTATTCCTCCAAAAACCAATAAATAATAGCTGTCAATTAAAAGTATAACTGCTAAAATTCTGACAATTTTTTCAAATGATTCAATAGAAAGGATTGGGGATGGAGGTGAAAGAAACCTGATTAAATTCTTTAATATATACAATACTTTACTATATACAGGATAAAACTTCTAAATAATTTCTGAAAAGGGCATGTAAAATGGTATTTTACATAATGTTTATTAATTTCTTTTCTCCTGTATACCAAAAGAAAAACTAATAAACAAAGAAACACAGGAAAACAACAAAAAATATCTCTTTGTGGCCCTTACCATCATTTTTTGTCAACCACCTATTAAGAATGGACATTGGTTTCAGAAATCCAATTTAAATATTTATCTACAGTTTACACATTAACATAATTACAAATAATTCATCATAGCCTGGAATACTTAGCCATATTTGCAAATACACATTATTTAAAACTTTTTTGTTCAATAGTTGAAACATACGTAATTGAAATATTCAAGAAACAATACCCCTAAATAATGCATGTAATTAACCTAAACCTTTGTAGATAGCTTTTGAAAATTGCTATGGCTAAAAATTGAGTAATTATTATGCTAAGGTTGACCTGGTAATGAATTTCTCTGAACTATGTTAGCCTGACCACCAAACAATATAACCTAAATTGAGACTTCTATGGCATTATATAATTATTAGAAAATTATTAATAAATTTTATACATTTAGTTAAGAGTAAGCTCCACCTAATTTTGAAAACTTTGTATTTGAAAAGGTTTCTATCATGATTTCAAGTTACTTTCAACTGATAAATCTATCTTAAGATGACAATTTGGTTCTACTACTCATTGACTTGTTCATTAGATTATTTATATTGTGTATGACACTATTTCCATGTCCTTTTTTCCTATCAAAGAATTCAGAGATACTTCACCAGTAGCAAATCAATGGCACTAGCATAACCATATAAGATGTTATTCAGTTATTATTATCATTATTATTATTATCGTTGCTGTTAATAAAAGACAAATAGGTGACTCAGTGCATATAGTGCTGGGCCTGGAATAGGAAGATTCATCTTCTTGAATTCAAATCTGGCCTCAGAGTCTTAATAGACATTTGACTCCGGGTAATGCATTTAAATTTGTTTACCACAGTTTTCACATCTAACATGAGTTGGAGAAGAAATGAAAAATCATTACAATATCTCTGCCAAGAAAAATACCAAAAAGAATCATGAATGTTCATATACAACTGAAAATATTAAACAAAAAGAAGGGAAAAAAAAGCAAAACTCAATGCCTTGAATAGAATATCATTGACAAAATCATTCACAATAGTTGCTATTTCTCAGTTAGCAAAACTCAACTCCAGCATCCTTTTCAAAATTTTTTACTTATTTAAGGCAGTTAAGGTAAGTGACTTACTCAGGGTCACACAGCTAAGCAATTAGTACGTGTCTGAATCTGGATTTGAACTCAGGTCCTCCTGATTCTAGGGCCAATGCTCTATCCACTGTGGCACCCACTTGCCCCTCCAGCATCTTTTTTGACTTTCTCCCATTATAATTCAGACTTCTGCTTCTGAGACACTGGTCTCTGAGCAGTGTGCTATCACTTTACCTTACCAGGTCAATTGCACAACATGTCAATTCCCTAACATCTCCAACCATGCTACTTGAAGTCTAGTCTCCTCTTCCTTCCACAACTTTGGACTTCTTGCACCAGAATCATGAGCTATGACAGGTGAATTTTCACCTGGGCTCCAGCTTCTGTACTCCATGTATTCATTCCCCTTGAAGCTACACTCTTGACTCTCTAATCTTTGGAATGCTCACTATATAGTTAGACTTTATTATAGGCTGCCTCTGCTCAGAATTTTAATCCAGATGCTCAGGTCATAAATGTCCTAATTCCTCTCCACATTATTCTCTTGACTTTCATGATCACCATCTCTCATTTATCCCTATACGTCACATTTCCTTTTTTAAAAAAAAAATATTTATTTTTTCACCCATAAGCACATGTACATTTTTAAAAGATATGCATGTATATCATTAGGATATTTATTTTATTGCATTTTTTAGTTTTTGTAAGGCAGAGAGGTCAAGTGACTTGCCCAAGGTCACACAGGTAATTATTAAATGTCTGAAGTCACATTTCATCTCAGGTCCTCCTGACTCCAGGCTGGTGCTCTGCGCCACCTAGCTGCCCCACATGTACAAAGTTACAAAATTCCGTTCCACCCTCCCTTCCCAATCCCCTCCTTTCAGAGGTGAACAGTCAGTTTAGCATTGTACATATATATTTTTCATATACATGTTTACAGATTAATCATTTTAGTTGTGAGGAATTAGGATTAAGGGAAAGAGATACATAATAGATAATATTTCTGTTTAGGAGAGATTTCAGAAGAGACTCTTAAGGGTTGTTTTTTTGTATGTTTGTTTGTTTTATTTTGTTTTTCTTCCTTTGGAAGTGAATAGTATTGTCCATTGCCAGTCCAATATGGTTTTCCTAGATCTCTCAACTGCTCATAGGAGCTACTTCCAACAAGACTGATCATCTCACAATGTTGTTGTTAATGTGTACACTGTTCTCTTGGTTCTGTTCCCTTCTCTCAACATGAGATCCCATAATTCATTCCATGCTTCTCCAGAGTCAGACAATTTAAGGTTACTTATAGAACAACAATGTTCCATAGCATTCATGTAACATAACTTGATTATTCATTCCCCATTGATGGACATCTCCTCAATTTCCAATTCTTTGCCAGTACAAAAAGAACTGTTTAGAATATTTTGGAACACAAGACTTTCCCCACTTTTTACAATTTCTTCTGTATATAGATCTAGAATTGGAATTGTCGGATCAATGGGTATAAACAATTTTATTTATCTTTGAGCATAGTCCCATATTAATCTCCATAATGATCGGATCCATTCACAACTCCTCTAGCAATGGATCAATGTCCAATCTTCCAATTACCTCTCCAGCATAGATCATTTCCCCTTTTTTCTCATCTTGGTCAATCTTTCCTCTCACTTTTTAACTTCCCTTTTTGGCTTCCTCTCTTAGAATGTAAGCTATTTGAGGGCATGAAATATCATTCTGTTTGTATTTATGTTTTTAACTCTTTATAGGTCTTAGCACATAGAAAATGGTTAGTAAATGCTTCCTGTTTTGACTTGATTTCAAATAATGTGAGCTTCACAATAGTCAACTCCCTTTATCAATAAGGCTCTCACTCCCTAAGACCATGGATATTGATTAGTGAACCTCACCTTGGCCAATCTAGAAAGATCCCCAAGTCATTAACTTCATGTTCATACCCGATCCCCTCAAATTCTCAAATTCTAACCTTAGTTGCTTGCATGTAGTCTTCTATTAGAAGGTAAAAATCTTTCAGAGGTGATATATTTTTTTTTCTTTTTATTTATATCATCAGAATTTAGCCTAATGCCTGGAATACATAATGACTCAGACATTATCCAATTATTTATTCATTTATTCACATGCAAAAAAATTAAAATAATTAAAACTCTTTATTGTCAAGACAAGGTCTAAAGATATCATGAATGGATTAATCTGAAGCACTCAGACCAAGATTAGTGGACAATCAAATAGAAGCTTGGAAAATGGGTCACATTTCAATCTCCCCAAAATTGATTCTAAACTCCCTCCCCAAAGGTAACCCAATCACCCATAGTAGTATTTATGATAATATTAGTTGGAAAATCCCTATTCACCAGTCCCTCACAATCACCTTATGGTTGCAGAACTGGTTTTGTTTTCTAGGAAGTATATAGTAAGAGCTCATACATGTTTCTTTTTTATTGTTGTTTTGGGTGAATGAAAACCAACTAAATATATATGACTTTCAATTAACTTCCCTCTCATTTTGACATTAACTTTCCTTACCAAACCTAACTGTTTTGCAGTTTTCCCTCTACCTCTGAGCATAACTTATTTATCCAAAACTGTTTGTATTTTGTCTTTCCATTTTGAAAGCACAGAATATTTTTCCTTTTTTTATATATACCGATGGATCATTGCAGTACTGATATAGAAGAAATATACTTTTATTTATTAATTCAGCTATATGCAAATATAATTTTTATCATTTTTTGTTGATAAGGTTCTGAATTCAATATTTTAATCTTTCCCTTGTCTCCCTTCCCGTTCTCCTTCATAATGATTAATCTGATGTTATACATGTATAATAGTAGATGTATTTTAGATGTAAAAAGAATGATTGTTGGTTTGATTTGACTATCATCTATCTACATTTTAATCCATGTATTTAGAAAAAAGTGACAAATAAAAGAACCTAATTGTTAATTGCTATTATATTCACTTTTTAGAAACCTTTATAGGACAATACGGTTAAAATGTTGTGTTATTTAACATTGACAGAGCATTTCTTTGATTCTTTGATTCTTTACTTGTTTTTAAATAGGAGGAATATCTAATATTATTGTACTGCCTAAAGGTAAATTATAGCAAAACTATAGAATTCATTCAATGTACATTTTTTTGGTCCAAATAATTCTTTGTTCCCAATTTCAAAATTGTTCTAGAGGTCTCAAAGGTGATAATGCAGAATATATCTATTTTAACAGAATAGATATATTCTAAATATGCTCACAACAGTTGAAACAAATTCATCTTATTTTCTTAATACCTTCTTTAAAAATTGCATACTAGTGGAGCCAAGATGATGGCATCAGAAGATCTTCTCTTAGGCGCTCTCTCTTTCTAATATTTCCAAACTTATAAAATAAGGACTCTAATTAAATTTTTGAGAGACAAAACCCATAGAGGGATCCAGTGAGGCAATTCTCCAGCCCAAGGTAACCTGAAAAATAGTGGAAAGGCATCGCTCCATGGGGTTAGAGGGGTAGCCTCCAGAGCGAAGGAAATTCAGCCTCCCAGAAGTAGCCCCAGGGAGCTGAGAGCCACAGCTCAGGGCAGTGGGGGCAGTTTCCTGACCTATACCCCAGGGAGCATTGGGCACAACGTAGAAGATCAGCAGGGCACCTCTAGCAGAGCAAGCTCTTGAAACCCATCCCTCAGGACACTGAGCAAGCAGAGTGGCCACAGCAGCCCAGATCCAGGAACTGGAAGCAGGCAGAGGCAGGAAACAGGAACCCAAAGGTTTGATTGCTCAGCCTAGGTAGAGGAATGGAGAGAGACTTCTAAGGTCTTTCCTATATCCCTGGAAGAGGACTCTGGGGCTCTGAGCACATTCAGATCCTGATCACAGACTAGGCCCCCACATTGAACAGCCGCCCCCCCCACTTCAGCCCTGTGGCAGAGGGGTGTGCTTGTGGTCATACACAGAACAGGAGGGAAGACAAAGCTTCACACACTGAATTCCTTGTGGAGAGGTATTCCAATGATACTGAAAAGCTCAGGAAGCACCCCCAAACCAGGCACAGGCAGGGGAAACTAGTAAACAGGAAAAAAAGAGGAGCACCATTGAGAAATACATTGTCTGTTATCCCAGGAAGGATCAAAATACTCAGTTTGAAGAAGAGGGAGTCCAAATTCCTGCATCTAAAGACTGCAAGAAAAAGGGAAATTGGGCTCAGGCTATCACAGACAGATCTCTAAAAAGACTTTGAAAATCAAGTGAGGGAGACAGAAGGAAAATTGGGAAAAGAAATGAGAGAGATGCAGGGAAAAAAACCTGAAAAAGAAGTTAGCAGCTTATTCCAGGAGATTCAAAAAAAAATGCTGAAGAAAACATCATGTTAAAAACCAGCATAGATAAAATGGATAAAACAGTTCAAAAAGATATTGAGGAGACAAATGTTTTACAAAGCAGAATGGTCCAGATGTAAAAGGAGATAAGAAAGCTCTCTGAGGAAAACAAATCCTTCAGATGTAAAATGGAACTGAGGGAAGCTGTTGACTTTACAAGAAATCAAGACACAATACTTCAAAACCAAAAAGTGAAAAATTAGAAGAAAATGTGAAACATTTCATTAAAAAACAACTGATCTGGAAAACATATTCAGGAAAGATAATTTAACAATTATTTGGATACCTGAAATTAATGATCAGGAAAAGAACCTCAACCTCATTTTTAAAGAATTCCTACAGGAAAATTGCCCAGATATCCTAAAAGCAGAGGGAAAAATATTGAGAGAATCCACCAATCTCCCCTGGAAAGATACCCAAAAAACCAACCCCCAACAATCTTATAGCCAAGTTTGAGAACTCCCAAGTCAAAGAGAAAATATTACAAGCAGCCAGAAGGACAAAATTCAAATATCATGGAGTTGCATTCAGGATCACACAGTACTTAGCAGCAACTACATTAAAAACTCATAGGGCTTGGAATATAATATTTCAGCAGGCTAAAGAGCTTGAAATGCAACCAAAAATCAACTACCCAGCAAAAATGAACATCCTCTTACAGGGAAAAAGATGGGCTTTCAATGAACCAGGGGAATTTCAAATGTCCCTATTGAAATTGTGTGAGCTGAACAGAAAGTTTGATCTTCAAATACAGGACTCAGGTGAAGTATAGAGAGAGGAGGAGAAGGGCAAAATATAAGGGACTTAATGATGATGAACTACATATATTCCTGCATAGAAAAATGATACTGATAATACTCATATGAACCTTCTCATTGAATAGAGCACATAGAAGGAGCTTTTATAGATGAAGCACAGGAGAGAGCTGAATTTGAAGATATAATATATTGTAAAAATGGAGCCAATGGCCGAAAGGGAAATGTATTGGGAGTAAGAGAGAGAAGATGTGGAATAGGCTAAGATATTTCATATAATAAGATTTTTTTATTAAAGTGATATATTTCAATGCTATGGAAAGGGGGAAGGGAAGGGGGAATGATGGAACCTCCACTCTCATCTGAAGTGGCTCAGAGAGGAAACAGCATATATATACTCAATAAGGTGTAGACCCCTAGAATAAGAAGGAGAGAAAGGTGACAGAGGGAAAGGGGGAAATGTGAATGATGGAGGAGAGGGTGGACCATGGAGGGAGAGTGGTCAGATATAATACATTTTCTTTTTTACTTCTTGCAAGGGGCTGGGATTGAATGGCCTATCCAGGACCATAGAGCCAGGCGGATGCTGGGCCTAAGAGGTTGTATGTGGCCTTGGGGCCTCTTGACCCCAGGGCCAAGGATCTATCTGCTGTGCCATTCAGCTACTCTGCAGCACATTTGAGAAGAGGGATAGAGTAAAAAGAGATAAAATTTTCTGTCAGCAATGGCAATAGTGGAAAAATATGGAAGTAGCTTTTGTGATCCACCTGTGACAGAGCTGGAGGTGTTGGAACACAGACTGAAGTACATTTATTATTATTATTGTTGTTGTTGTTGTTATAATTATCATTATTATTTTCAATTTTAATTTAAATTTTTTCTTCATTTACTTTATTGCTCATGTGGGTCTATATTTTTGGGGGGAAGGGGGTTTTATGTTTACTCTTAAGAATATTTTAGTAATGTATTAAAACACATCATTTGTACAAAAAAATAAGAATAAATAAATAAATAATTTTTGACAATTTTTAAAAATTAAAAAAATATTGCATACCAAGATGGATTGAGGTAGTGTTAAGTGATAAGGTAAGAGATTTTGTTGGGGCCATGCACCACAAACCAAACCAAGAACTCAAACATCTAATCAAATCTAAGATAAATTACAAGTGTCTAATGAGGCCTAAATTTTAGACCATATCAAATTAGAAGAAATTATAGAACTGAAATGAAACAGTGCTCTATGACCTCTTCTTCCTTTTAAAATTTCATAAACATAACTAGTAATTTTTAGCATAGCTCCTTCCTTCTTTTCTTCTTTCCTTAATTATTTTCCTGTTTTTCTTCCTTCCTTCCTTTTTCTACTCTTCATCTCCCTTTCTTTCTCTCCCTCTGTCCATTTAGTTTATTATATCATTATTTGCAGATTTTTTATCCATATTACCCATAGAAATATAAATTTTGATCACTGAACACTCAGAAGATTTAATACTGTTTATGGATTTGATTAAGAACATGTTTTAAACCCAAATCACTCCGACTCTCATTCATTAGCCAAATTAGCTACTAAACCAAACCTCATTTAGTCATGGTTTGGACTCTGAAGACTCAAAATGAGGGTAAATAGAAATTGTTTCTGTCTTAGAAGGAAACTCTGAAGTTCTTCACCTCCCATATATATTTTTCTTTTAAATAGTTAAAAGAGGACATTCTTTGCCTTTTCCTTACCTACTCTTTACCAGTGCATGGACATTGCCTTAGACAAACATGGAAAAACCTTAGCTTTAAGAGGACAAGTTTTCCCAAAGCATCTGGGGTCATCTCCAGTTATGCTGATCTATATCTTGACACTGGACTCAGATGATTTCAGAGGAGAAAGTGAGACTGGTGACTTTTCATAGCCTTGTCTTACTTAAATCTATGACTTGCAAGTCATGACATAATTTGCCTGATGTCATGACTCTCCAAGAAGGAAAAAAAAAACCCTCAACATGCAGATTAGTTTTTGGCTTGTCTTTGCTGAGTCTCTTACATTTAATTTATAGTTAGATTCATGTACTCATTTTTTACAAATCATTCTATGCACATTCTTTCATTTGAGTCTCACAACCCTCTGAAGTAAGTTTTGTTATTATCTCTATGAACTATTTCATTACACGAGCATATCCTAAAGACCTATACATGCCAATCACTATGGATATATGCACACATATGTGTATACACACACACACACACACAAACACAGTCATATATTTCAAGAAAAATGTATTTCTATTTGCGGATCACATATATCCCCCAAATATGTTAACCTACATTTCTCACCCAGCTGTACTATTTTAGACTTTCTGTTTTGTCTTAGAACCCTCTATTCCCTCTAGATCACATCATCTTTACCCTCTGCCACTGGGACGCACTGATTAGAGAATGGATTGGAGAGATCCTCACCAAACCTTCATTTCAAGCAGGGATAGGGAGGTTTTTTTTTTTTAATTTTTTTGCCAAGGTTCATTCCAATATTTATCACATTATTTATGTGCTATATTTGTTTAAACATTTTAACTAATTCCCTCCTAAAAAAAACTATTAGATAATTTAAATTTTGAATTCTCCCAGCAGTTGCCGTGGTAACCTCAGATCAAATGAATTTTCTGTCAATGAAGCAGACATCCCTTGCCACTGATTTAAAGAAACATGTCCAGACCAGCTATTTCCAACTTTCCTACCAGGAAACAAACTTCTTTTATTTTCATTGTATGCTCTTTATTATCTCTCACAACCACTCTTTTTCATCTCCTTTTTATGTATTGTGCTCCTCACACAGATTGCAAACTTGAGGGAAAGGATCAACTTTATTTTTCATATTTGTTTTCCCAACACTGGCACATAATTGACACTTCATAAATTTGTATTAGTTGATCCTTCTCAGGAGAGTGATGGTTAACTAAGATAAAAGTATACACTGAAATTTTCAGGAGAAAAAAAATGGTAAAGAGGGGGAAAACTCTCCACTCTCTTAAAATGGGGTGGGTGGAATAAGGGCTTCACATAAAAAAAAAAAAAAAAAAAAAAACATTTAAACCACTTTATTTTGAACTTTCAGTTAAAGTGTAAGAATTGGAAGAATGTGACATAGACAAAATCAGTGTAGAGAAGTAATAAACTCTTTCTGAAGAAATGAGAAGAAGCAACTTGTGCCTCCAGGAAGGATGGCAAAGATCTTTGGTTCCCACCTGGTGATGTATTATACAGTAAGAGTAAGATGAAAGAGACCTGTAGCAGTGGTACTTAAATGACTACCTGCTGAGGACTATTATGAGCAGTCTCTAAACATGTTTTATGTACAAGACACAAAGGAGAAAAAAGATATTCTTTGCTCTCAAGGAGTTCACATTGTATAAAAATAATTGTTCGGCTAAATATTAACAATAGAGATTTCTGCTATATAAAAGTCATTAAGATAACCTCTCAAGATTTTGCAGTTTCATGAATACCCATTCAGCTTCCTTTCCCTTCTCTTAATAATGTTTTACCTTGCTTTACTTTAGTCCTATTAACTTCCTGCATTTTTAGTTTCCCTAAAAATTACTCCCCTACAACATTTGCATTGCAGTGACACTAGCTTCCTTGCTAACAGTCCCACTAATACTCCATCTTCCAAATTTAAGTATTTTCACTGTCTCTCCCCCTTGCCATAAAAGGTCTCCTTCTCCATCTCCACTTAATAAATTTCCTAGTTTTCATCAGGTCATCAACCAGACTGGAGCTGGCTTCTAACTTGTGTGTGACCAGAGTTGGAAAAAAGTTAAATAGAGGCAGGAGAGGAAGCAAAAGGAAGTTTAATTTAAAAGTGAATGAAACACCTTGCAAGTAAGGAATAAGTTGTTGGATATCCCAGTCTTTATACCTATGGCTATACATATATATATATATATATATATATATATATATATATATATATATATATGTATATACATATATATATATATATATATATAAATGTATATAGTTGCTCTCACCCCTCATTGTCAACGATATATATCCTTGACAATGAGGGATGAGAGCGACAATGGGACAAGTTTGAGTTATAGCCCGACTTTATGATCAGAAACAATTCTAGGATTTTGCTGTGGTTGAAATCATCCAGGGAGTGAGTACAAAGGATTGTTTTTCATGCACAGCTCCTTGATGAATCTTAGCTCTGTGAAATAGGGTATCTCCTCAAATCTTGATATTTTTGCATTGTTACCAGAGGGAGGGGTTCTTACACTTATGGCTAATAAAGAAGAGGTAGATATAAGTCAAAATGCCAGGAGAGGTCAGTTTGACCCAGACAAGATGTTGTCCAGGTAAAGTTCCTTGAGGGGACCTACTGGGAAAGTATGTTCCAGGTATCATTGCTAGCTGATGTTTGCTAGCAAACAGAAAGGGAGAGGTTGCAAGAATGTAGCATGTAATAATGTCAACACATGCTTCATTCAGTGTCCCAGTACTTGGACTCATTGCTAAAAGTAAAAGACAAAAACTAGAACAGGATACCTAGGGATAGGTGGCTCATTCTTGGTTCATTCTAGGAGACCCCCTGTGGTCCCTGGAAAATTTTGTCATTGACTCAGGAGCAGGGGTTTCTTTATATGATTCAGAAATTCATGACAAGTTTGGCAGTCTAGAGAGTAATCAGAACATCATGCTAGGGAACCTTTGAAATAACTCATTGCCTCAATCTTTGATTCTAAGTTTCTGGTCAGTAACTTAGTTAAGGGTCTCTAAAGAACACATAGGTATGGTACAGTTTCCTAATATTTTGACAAAGTCAAAGCTAAAATTCCAACTTTTGATAGAAATCTTCCTAACATTAATATTTATATGTGCTACATTAATTATGCAAAATTATCCTGAATGTAGGTTGGGTACATATCACTTTTACATATTGTCACTCATATTAATCATGGGATTCTCAAGAACAAAGAGTGTTTTGCTGTTCTGTTTCTGCCTTTATCTCCACAACCTAGTACATTGCTTACTGCATAGAAGCTGCTTAGTATGTTGACTTGATCTCACTTCTTGCATCACATATTACTGAAAAAATCAATGAAGTAATTTAATAAGAGCTCTTTCAACACTCCTCATCTTTATCTCATCTTATTCATATACTCCTTGTGACTTTTTCCTCCTTCAATTCAGCCTCAAAGAAAATTTTTCTTTTGCCAAGAATGACTGGCAAAATCATTTTGCCAATGATGATTTATTTATTTATTTATTTTCATATTCCTATGAAAATCTTGTTGTGAAAGTAAAGATAATCACCCTTCCCCCACCCAAATGCTAAATAAACCTCAAGAAAAATGAAGTGGGAAAAAATTTATTTCAGTCTGTGAACAGATACCATTAGTTCTGTCTCTGGGATGGGTTGTGCTCTTTAACATAAATTCATCTAAGAAGTGGAATCAATATTTTTCCCACAGCTGCTATTGCTAACTATACTTCCCTCCATTCTATTTCTCCCCACTCACCCCCATTTATTGCATTGCCTCTCTCCTTTCATCCATCCCTCCTCAAATGTGTGTTGTATCTGACTACCCTCTCCTATGATCTTCCTTCTCTTCTATCACATCCCCTCTACCCCTGGCATCTTCCTCCCATCCCCTTCCATTCTTTTTTTCTGCAAGGGCAAGATATATTTCTATACCCTATTTAAAGTGTTTATTATTTCTTCTATGTCATTTCTGATGAGAATGAAGACTCACATATTCCCTCACCTTCTTTCCTTCCACTCCATTAAAAATATTTTTCTTAATTCTTTAATATGAATATTTTAGCCCATTCTATCTCCCCTTTCCCTTTCTCCCAGTATATTCTTTTTTTAATCCATTGACACCCTCATTATAATATATTATACCTTTATATTCAGCTTCCTCTTATGCCTTGCCTATTTATGTACAGGTAGATAGATACATAGATATGCATGTATACTTCTTCTAACTTCATATGTTATCAGTATCTTCTTCCCAATGCAGGAATACATGCAGATCAACATCATAAAAATCCCCTCATAAATTGCCCTTCCTATCCATCCTCTCTGTGCTTACCTGAGTCCTATCCATGAAAACATGCTCTCTCTTCATCTCTTGTTCTGTCAACATAAAAGTTTGAAAGTCCTCTATTTCACTGAATTTCTTTCTTTTCCTATAAAATAGAATATCCACTTTTGTTGTGTAGTTGACACTCAGTTGTAATTCAAACTCTTTTACCTTCTGCATTAACACATTTCAAGTCCTATGAGCTCTTAATGTAGAAACCACTAAATCCAGTTTAATCTTGATTGTAGGAACATGAAATTTTATTATTTCTTTCTGACTTCTTGTAATATTTTATCTTGAACTTCAGAGTTTGGGAATCTGGCTATAATATTCCTAGGAATATTTATTTTAGGATCACTTTCAGCAGGTGATTGGTATATTCCTTCAAATTCTATTTTACTCTCTGCTTCTAGGATATCAGGGCAATTTTGCTGAATTATTTCTTCTAAAATGAAGTGAAGGCTATTTTACAGCTTATGATTTTTAAATAGCCCAATAATTTTAAATTATCTTTTCTGGATCTGTTTTCCAAGTCAGTTTTTTTTTTTTTTTCCCAAAAAGATGTCTCACATTTTCTTCACATTTTTCTCTCTTTAGATTTTGTAATAGTGTTTCTTGTTTTCTCAAAAAGTCATCAGCTTCCCATAGCTCAGTTCAATATTTGAGGGAGTTGTGCTCTTTAGAGAATGTCTTATATCCTTTTTCATCTAGACCATTCTGCTTTTTAAAGTATTCTCCTCACTGAACATTTGGACTAATTTTCATTTGACCTGAACTAGTTTTAAAAATGTAATTTACTTTGTTAATGTTTTAGATCTCTTCCATCAAGCTCCAGAATGAATTTTCATGATTGTCATATATTGCTCCCATTTTTCTACCCCCCTTATTTGGTTTTCAAAGATTTTTATACTCTTTTCCATAGCTTGAGACCAGTTACTATTTTTGAAGGTTTTGTATACAGAAGCTTTGACATTATCATCTTCTTATTTTCATAGAAATTATATTTTAAAAATACATGGTATGAAAGTGTTTCCACATTCATTCATATGCATATGTATATTTTTAAGGTACAAAATTTCCTTACACCCTCCCTTCCCATGACCTTCCCTTCAGCAGCAAACAATCAATTTAACAATGTACATACATGGGACAACAAGGTGGCACAGTAGATTGAGCATTGGACCTGGAGATAGGAGGACCTGAGTTTAAATCCAACCTCAGATATTTAATAATTGCCTAGCTGTGTGATCTTGGGCAAATCATTAACCCCTTTACCTTGCAAAAACAAAAAAGCAAAAAATATATTGTGTAACCATATTTGTGATAAACTTGTTTACAGATTAGTCTACTATGAATGTTTTTGTACAAGCAAGGTTTTGTCCTTTTTCATAATTTCTTCAGGCTATAGACCTAGTAGTGGTATTGCTGAATCAAAAGGTATGCACATTTTTGTTCCCCTTTGTGGGTAATTCCAAACTGCACTCCAGAAATGTTGGATGAGTTCACAGGTCCACCACAAATGTATTAGTGTCCCAGATTTCCCCCATCCCTTACACCATTGATCATTATCCTTTCTGGTCATATTGGTAAAATTGAGAGGTGTGAGGTTGATACTTCAGAGATGCTTTAATTCGCATTTCTCTAATAAGTAGTGATCTAGAGCAACTTTTCATATGACTGAGCAACGTTGATTTCCTCATCTGCAAATTGTCTTTGAATATCCTTTGACCTTTGTCAATTGGGGAATGACATTTTGTCTCTGAAAATTTGACTCACTTCTATTTATATTTTAGAAATGAGTCCTTTGTCAGAAACACTATTTCTAAAAATTGTTTCCCAATTTACTACATTTCTTTTGATCTTGGTTACAGTGGTTTTGACTGTGCAAGAACTTTTTAATTTAGTGTAATCAAAATTATCCTGTTTGTTTTTAATTATGCTCTCCATCTCTTCCTTGGTCATAAACTGCTTCCCTTTCCATAGATCTCACAGGAACACTACTACGTGAACTATAAATTTGCTTATAATATTTTTTATTATGTCTAGATCCTGTATCCATTGTGATCTGATCTTGGTATAGGGTGCGAGGTGTTGGTCTAGGCTAAGTTTCTTTATTGACTTCCAATTTTTCAAATAGTTTTATCAAAGACAGAGTTTATATCACAATAGCTGGACTTTTGGGGGTTATCTAAAAGCAGATAAATATAATCATTTCCTGCTATTGTACCTAGTCTATTCCACTGATCCAAAATTGTATTTTCAGTCAATACCAGGCAGTTTTGATGACTGATGCTGTTTAACATAATTTTGGATCTATTAAGGCTAAGGCATCTTCTTTTGTACCTTTTTCATTGAATCAATGGAAATGCTTGACATTGTATATCTCCATATAAGTTTACTTACAACTTTTTCTAATTATTTAAAGTAATATTGTGGAATTTTGATTGGTAAGGCACTAAACAGATAGCTGAGTTTCAGTAGAATTGTCATTTTTATTATATTAGCTCAACCTATGCATGAGAAGTTGATATTTCCCCAGTTATTTAAACCCAATTTTATTTTGTTGAGAAGTGTTTTGTAATTGTTTTCAAAAAGATTTTAAGTCTGTCTTGGCAGATATACTCCCAGGTATGTTATATTATCTGAGGTTACTTTGAATGGGATTTCCTCTTCCTAGCTATATCTGCTCTATCTTGCTAGTCATATATAAAAATGTTGAGGATTTATAAAGTTTTATTTTATTCCTGCTACTTTACTAATGTTGCTAATTATTTCTAGTAGTTTTTATATGTTTCTTTGGGATTTTGGGGGTATACCATCATGTCATCTGTGAAGCATGAGTATTTTTCACTTTCTTCAAAATTCTAATTCCTTTAATTACTTTTTCTTCTCTTATTGCTGAAGCTAATATTTCTAATCAAGATTAAATAGTGGTGGTGATAATAGGCATCCTTGTTTCACCCCGATCTAATTGGAAATGCCTCTACATTATCACAACTGCAGGCATTCAGATAGATACTGATTTTATTTGAAGGAACAATTCATTTATTCCTACACTTTTTAGTGTTTCTAGTGTTTTTAGTAGGAATGGATGCTGTATTTTGTCAAAAGTATCTTCAGCCTTGATTAATATAATCATGATTTCTGAAAGGTTTGTTATTGATATATTTAATTATACTATTAGTTTTCCTGAAATTGAACCAACCCTGCATTCCTGGGATAAATCTTATTGGTCATCATGTATCATCGTATTGATAACTTGCTGTAGCCATTTTGGTGAGATTTTTATATTTTTGCATTTATAATCTTCAAGGATATAGGCCTTTAATTTTCTTTTTCTGTTTTAAGTCTTCCTGGTTTAGGTATTAGCACCATATTGGTTTCATAGAAAGACTTAGGCACAATTCCATCTTCATCTATTTTCCCAAAGAGATTATATATAATTGGAATCATTTTTTTCCTTAAACCATTGATAGAATTCACTTGTGAATCCATCTAACCATGCAGAATTTTGTTTTACCTCCTTAAGTTTCTTCTTGTTTGTTTAATGTTTCAATTTATCTAAATCTGAGAGTGGGAGGTTGAGGTCTCCCAGTAGAGAGTTTTGCTGTCTATGTCTTCATGTAGCTCTTTCAACTTCTCCTCTATGAGTTTGGATGCTATACCATTGTGTTTATACATATTTAGTACTGAAATTTCTTATTGTATATGGTACCTTTAAGGAGGATATAGTTTCCTTCTTTATCTCTTTTAAAGCTATCTAATTTTCAGCTGCTGTCTTTGAGATAAGGATTGCTCTTCCTGCTTTTTTCACTTCATCTGAAGTAAAACATTTTTTGCTCATATCTTTTATCTTTACTCTATATGCATCTCTTTGAGTTTCTTACAAGCAGCATGTTGTAGAATTCTGGTTTTTAAACCCCTCTGCTATTTGCTTATGTTTTAAGGGAAATTTCATCTCATTCACATTCAAAGTAAAATTACTAACTTTATTGCCCTCCATGCTATCATCCCTCTGTTTGTATTTTTGCCCTATTTTCACTTTATCCATATTCCCCAGGATTTTTTCTGAATACAGCTTCCTTCAGACGATTTGCCTTCCTATATCAACCCCCCTCCCCTTTCTTTCCCCTTTCCATTTTCTCCTTCTTCCTTCCCTTTCTTCAGATATTTTCCCTTTTTCTCAACTTTCCTGTCCCTCTCCCATTAGGTCCTTTTCCCCTTTTACTACTAGAGAGATGAGATAAGTTTCTTATATTAACTGAGTGTGTGTGTGTGTGTGTGTGTGTGTGTGTGTGTGTGTGTTTGTGCGTGTAAGTTATTTTTAAGCCAAGTATTATGAGAGGTAGTTTCAGGTGCTTCTTGGCTCCTCCCTTCATCCGCTTTATTATAATAGGTCCTTTGTACCATTTAATATAATGAAATTTCTTCCACCCTCCCTTCTCCTTACTGTCTCCCTTTTTAAGGAGGTATTGTTTTTAAATCATTCTATCTGAGTCAAAAGAAAGTCACAAGCATCCATCACTTCTGTCTAAGTATAGACTCTTTAATAGATTTACAATTCTCAAGAGTTATTAGAGTCCTTTTCCCAGGTAGGGAGATAACCAGTTTCATCTTATTGGATAGTAGTCTCATGGGGACATCATAAGTGTCCACTACCTTTGACTAAGTATATTCTTTTTAATAGTTTCAATTCTCAAGATTTATGAGAATCTTTCTCCCAGGTAGGGATATAACCAGTTCCATCTTATTTCATAGAAGTTTTTTAAATTCTTTTTTAATAACCATTTTATGTGTCTTTTGAGCATCCTATTTGATGATCAAATTTTCTATTTATCTCTGGTCTTTTCCTCAGGAACTGTTGCAAGTCTCCCATTTTGTTAAATGTCCATCTTTTCCCCTGGAAGAGAAGGTTCAGCTTTGCTGGGTAATGGATACTTTTCTGCATTCTAAGTTCCCTTGCTCTTCAGAATATCTCATTCCAGGCCCTTCAGTACTTTAATGTTGATGTAGCCAGGTCCTGCATAAGCCTTACTGTGGCTCCTTTGTATCTAAATTGTTTCTTTTTGACTGCTTGTAGGATTTTCTCTTTTATCTGATAGTTATGGAATTTGCCCACAACATTCCTTGGTGCTTTCATTTCAGGATCTCTTTCTGGAGGGGATCGATGTATTCTTTCAATAACTATTTTTCCCTCTAGTTCCATGATATCATGGCAGTTTTCCATCACTAAATCCTGTAATATTAAGTCCAGGCATTTTTTTTTTCTTTAATGCTTTCATGAAGACCGATAATTCTCAGGTTGTCAAATCTCGAACTTTTCTCAAGGTCAGTGATTTTGCTGATGAGGTATTTTATGTTTTCTTCTCTTTTTTTCCATTTTTGGGTTTTTTTTAAATAGGCTCTTGCTGTCTCATGAAGTCATTCATTTCCACAAACTCCATTCATGTTTTAGAGAAGAATTTTCATCATTTACCTTTTGCAACTCTTTTTCCCTATTGGTCAATTCTATTTTTGAAAGTGTTTTCCTTTTGACCAATTGAGATTTTGAGAGAATTATTTTACTTTTTCATTTGCCCAATTGAGCAACTGAGAGAAATTTGGATTTAACCAATAGTATTTTCCAAGTATTTATTCTCTTGTTTCAAGGTGTTACTTTTCTCTCCCAAATTTTCCAATTAATTTTGAAAATCCTTCTTGAATTCTTCAAGGAAGAATTTCTGTGCTGAAGACCAGATCATATTCTCCTCAGAGTTTTTAGGTCTCTCTGATTTAGGGTCCTTTCCTTCTAGGAATATTTCTGTGGACCCTCCTTTTCACTGGCTTTTCTTCATTTTACTAAGACCTTGTGTTGTGGAGGGGCTAGTTTACAGAAATTTGGTGTTGAAATCCCTAGAGGCTTTACTCCCCGCCTTTACTAAGTCCAAGTGGTCCAACCAATAGGCTGTGTTGGCTGCTTTTAGAGTGTCTGTGACCCTAATTTGAGGGCCTCTCTCTTGGCCTGGTTGAACCTGCTGAATACTTTTATCTTTTAACAATAGGCAAGGTAATTGTTCTCCCTATTCACAGCTGACTGACCTCTTCTGCTCTCACCCGAGTCTGGGGCAGAGGTCTTCTGTGATTGTGTTTGTTCTGGGAAAAGACCTTAGCTGAAATGAAGGTATGGATTCCTAATTCCTCCAGACCAGAGGAGCCCAGGGATTGATGTCTGCAACTCTCCTGCACTGGAACTCACCCTCTAGTCCTGCTGGCAAGCTTCAGAAAGTCATTGCCACCACCAATGTATATGTTCTCCAGTTGGTTCCTGCACCTGTGGCACATAAGACCAGTCCTGCTCTCTAGCTCTCAGGCTCTCACCCTGCCTTGTGCTTCTGGCAGAATCTGCCCTCTGCACCCAGGCTCACCTACAGTGCAGGAAGACAAACCCTTGATGTAGATGTTCTTCTAGCTTTTCCTTCTGGGTTTTGTCGATAGGATTTCTGTTAAAAGATTTGTTTCATATTATTTATGTGGGAAGAACAGGAGATTAACACAGTGCCTATTTTCTCCCTACCATCTTAACTAGTAGTATGATTTATGGTTTCTTATAAAAAATAGTAATCCATAATATCCATGTATCATAACTTTTTTGGTTATTCCTCAATTGATGGGTATCCCTTCAAATTCTAATTCTTTGCCTCTAGAAAAAGAAATGCTATGAATGTTTTGGAACATGTGGGACTTTTCCCAATATTTTATGATTTCTTCTGGATATAGGCATAGACTTGAGATATCTATATCAAAGGGTATTAACAGTTTAATTGTTCTTTAGGCATAACTCCATATTGCTCTCTAGAATGGTTGAACCACTTAAAACCTCGATTAGCAATGCAATCCTCCCACAACCCCTCCAACTTTGATCATTTCCTCTTATCATCTTAATCAATATGATAGGTGTGAGGTGATATCTCATATTTGTTTTAATTTGAATTTCTCTAATTGAAAATTATTTGAAATTTTTATAAGATTTTACATAGCTTTAATTTCTTCATTTGAAAACTGTCTATTCTTATAGTTTGATCATTTATCAATTGGGAATGCTTTCTAACCTTGCAAATTAGATGAATTTCCCTATATATTTTAGGAATGAGAGGTTTATCAGAGTTTCTAGTTGTTTAGATTGTTTCTCAGCTTTCTGCTTTCCTTCTCATTTTGGCAGCATTTATTTTAATAGAGAAAAAATGTTTTAATTTATTATAACCAAAATTATACATTTTGCAGTTTATTATGTACACTATTTCTTGTTTTATCATGAACTTGTCCCCTTTCCATAGATCTAATAGATAATTTCTTGGTCTGCTAATTTATCTATGTTGCTGCCCTTTATATCTAAATCCTGTACCCATTTTGAGCGTATTTTGCTATAGGCTATGAGATGTAAGTCTGTGTCTACTATTTGCCATACTATTTTCCAGTTATACCAACAATTTTTGTCAAATAGTGAGCTTTTTTCCCAAAAAGTAATGTCTTAGATTCTGTCAATAGACCACTATAGTTATTTACTTCTATCTCTTTTGAATTTTTTCTAATCCACTGATTCATCACTCTATATCTTTTTTGTGTTTTTTGCAAGGCAAATGGTGTTAAGTGGGTTGCCCAAGGCCACACATTTAGGTAATTATTAAGTGTCTGAGGCCAGATTTGCACTTGGGTACTCATTACTCTAGTCCTGGTTCTCGATCCACTGTGCCACCTAGCTTCCCCCATTGCTCCATTTCTTAAGCAGCCACTTTATAGTATAGTTTTTATATCTAGTAGAACTAGACCACCTTCCATTACTTTATTTCATCAGTTCCCAATGATAATCTTTTTTTGGTATCTGTTTTTATTTAAGGCAATAGGGTTAAGTGACTTGCCCAAGGTCATACAGCTAGGTACTTATTAATTGTCTGAGGCTGGATTTGAACTCAGGTACTCCTGACTCCAGGGCTACTATTATATCCACTGTGCCACCAAGCTGGCCCTTGGTATTCTTGATCATTTGTTGGGCCATATGAATTTTGTTGCTGTTTTTCTAGCTCAGTAAAATAATTACTTGGTAGTTTAATAGTTATGGAACAGGATAAATAATTAAATTTGGTATAATGGTCATTTTTATGATATTAGCTTGACCAAGCATGGGCAATTGATATTTTTTCCAGTTATTTAGATGATCTAACTTTATTTGGGTAAGAAGTGAGTTCATACAATTTCTGGGTTTGTTTTGGATGACAGGTTCACAAGTATTTAATTTTGTCTATGAATATTTTACATGGAATTTCTCTTTCTATCTCTTGCTCTTGGGATTTGTTGTTCATATTTATAGAAATGTTGATGATTTATGTAGGTTTATTTTATATATGCTACTTTGTTGAATTTGTTAGTTTTTTCAAGTTGGTTCTTAGACAATTTTCTCAGGTTTTCTAATTATATGATCATAGCATCTTCAGTGAGTGAAAGCTTTGTTTCCTCATTGCCAATTCTGATTCCTTCAATTTTTTGTTCTTCTCTTATTGCTAAAACTTTTAATTTTACTTCAATATTGACTTGTAATTGTGATATTGGGCATCCTTGTTTCATCACTGATTTGATAGGAATTACTCCAGGTTCATCCCCATTACATATAATATTTGTTGAAGAATTTAAATAGATACCATTTACTATTTTAAATAAATCTCCAGTTAATCCTAAACTTTCTAGCCTTTTTGATAGGAATGGAAGTTGTATTTTATCAAAAGCTTTTTTCAGTATTTATTGAGATAATCATATGATTTCTGATGATTTTGCTATTGATATGTTCAATTGTGCTCATAGTTTTTCTAATATTGAACCATCCCTGCCTACCTGGCATAAATCTTATCTGATCATTGTGCATTGTCTCAACAGTACCTTGCCATAGTCTCATTGCTAAATTTTTATTTAATATTTCCTGCATCATATTCATTTGGGAGAGTAGTATATATATTTTTGTCTGTTTTAGTTCTTCCTGATTTAGGTATCAACCACATGTGAGTATCATTATAAGAATTTGACAGAACTCCTGTTTTTTAAAAATACTTCATGTAGAATAGGATTTCATTGTCTGTTAAATGCTTGGTAGAATTCATTTTTAAATCCATATGAACCTGGAAAGTTTATTGATGGTTTCTACAATTGCTTTTTCCAGAAATGGGGTTATTTAAGTAAGTTATTTCCATTTGTGTTAATCTGGGCAGTTTGTCTTTTTGTAAATATTCATCCATTTCACTCAGGGTATACAATTTACTGTCATACAGTTTGACAATGTGGTTCTTCTGCATCATCTCTTTAATTTCTTCCTCATTGTTGCTAGTTCACTCTTTCCATTTTTGATACTGGAAATTTGATTATCTTCTTTTTTTTGCCAATTAGATTGACCAAAGGTTTGTCTATTTAATTTGCTTTTACATAAAACCATCTCTTAATTATACATATTCAATTCTTTGATGTCCTCTTTCTCTATTTTATTCATATAGGCATTTAGATATATAGTTGCCCCTCAATACTGTCCTGGCAGCATCCCATAAATTTTGATCTCATTAGTAACATTTTCTTGGATATAATTATTGATTTCTTTTATTTGTTGTTTGATCTAACCATTATTTTTAAAAATTAAGCTATTTAATTTCCATTTAATTATTGTTTTATCTTTCCATGAACATTTATTACATGCAATCTTTATTGAATCATGATCTAAGAAGTGTGCATTTATTATTTCTGCCTTGCTGTTTTTTATTATAAGGTTTTTTATGCTCTAGTAGATAATAAATTTTTTGTATAGATGCCATGTCCTGCCAATAAAAAGGTATATTCTTTCCTATCCCAATTTTTCTCTCCAGAGATCTTTCATTTCTATGTTTTCTAAGATTTAATTAATGTTTTTATTTTGCTTCTTGTTTATTTTGTAGTTAGATTTATCTAGTTCTGAGAGAGGATCCCCCATTATTAATGTTTTGCTGTCTCTGTCTCCTTGTATTCATTTAACACTTCCTCTAAGAATTTGGATGCTATGCCACTAGATCCATACATGTTTAGTAATGATATAGCTCCATTACCAATGATGCCTCTTAAGAAGATGTAATTACCTTCCTTATCCCTTTTAATGTGATTGATTTTTGCTTTTACTTTATTTGAGATCAGGATCAGTAGCCCTGATTTTTTTTTTATTTTGGCTAAAGCATAATATATTTTGCTCCATCCTTTTACCTTTGCCCTGCTTGTATCTCTCTGCTTCAGGTTTATGTCTTGTAAACAATCAATTGTGAGATTTTGGTTTTTTTATCTAGTCTGCTGTCTGTTTCTGTTTTATGGGTCAGTTCTTCCCATTCAGATTAGAGTTAAGAGTAATAATTCTGTATTTCTTTCCATGAAATCTTTATCAATTTATATTTTTCTCTTTTTTTCCTCTTATTCCTCCTCACCAAAGTTTTACTCCATTTCCCTTTTAACTTTTCTTTTAAAATGTATCTTTCAGTTTATTTTCACTTTGCCTTCCCTTATCTTTTCCTTCCCCTGACCTCCTTCCCTTTAGAGTATAATGATATTTAACCTCAAGTGGGGATGTATCTTATTCCACCTCTGGACCAAATCTATTGAAGAAATTACTCAGTGTTCACACCCTCTGTTTATTCCCCTCTAAAATGATAAACATTTGTGTCTCTTCCCCTGGCTATTTATTACTCAGCTATTATTAATCAGGTATCATCATTCAAGACTTCATTAATTAATTAATTGGTTGATAATCACAAAATGTTATCAAAATATCATTAGGGATTGATGGCTTGATTGCTTAAATGCCTGATAACAGCATTTTCTCAGATGCTAAGTCCCTTACCCTCTTCTATCTCTTTAGAAGTACACTTTTTATGAATATTGAATTACATCATATTAAAATAATTTTTTACCTTACTCCCTTTTCAAGGGCCCTCCAAGCATATATAAACCTCATGAATCAAAGTATCATCCAAAACCAAATTATTTCATAAACCATTCATACCCCTACCCCCACCCCCAAGTCTATTTTCTCTCACACTTAAACCCATCTGCTCATCACTCTAGTTAAGTAAAATAAGGATTAAGTCTAACCCTGATTTAATTAATTCTAGGAAACTCAAATGGCTCTAAATAGTAGGAGACTCTGAAGATCTCACTTGAGATCTCTAGAGACGATTTAGTTATGTGAGACACTGACTCAGGACTGCCCAATTTATGATGACTCAGCAGAGAAAGTGCTAAGCTTTGTTAGCACAGCAGAAATAGATTGGGTCAAAGGATATTGATCTTAGAGATAACACTACTACTTTTCACTGATTTCTTCTTTTGAAATGGCTTTGTTATCTTTATATGCAAATAGTTTTCTATAGTGAGCATTCTTTCAATTTTTTTTTGCTCATCTTTGTTGTTGTAACTCTCCTCTTGGAACTATAGATCCAAGATTTTCATGCTGAGACTGGGATCTGATCCCTGAATTGTTGTTGGTCAAGATGTTGCCTATTCAGTCCAGACCTTGCCTTTGCAGAGGTATATTTCCTCCTTTGTGACCAGATTCTGACTTAGCAATGGTTTGTTTCCAACCCAGTCCTGTCTTTTGCCCCAGTGTTACCAGGGTTCAGATTTTGTTTGGGGTTGGGTCGCTCTCTGCTGGCATGCTATCTAGCTGCAAGGATCCCTGTTCTTGTGAACTTGTCAGGACCTGAACTGCACTGTGGCTAAAAGCCTTCCACTGGCTTTCCTGCTTCCTGGGCTTTACTGCCTCTTCTCCACCCCCCAACAAAAGATACAGAACTTCACTGAAGATCCTCCATAATGTTTACCATTGAAACATTTTTGGATCTTCTCTTTTTCTTTGTGGTATCTGTATCTTGAGTATCATTACAGAGGCTTCATTTATCTTTGTTAGGGAAAAGGTCCAGGAGCGTGTTAGTTTCACAACAGAAGCTGACCTTGTTCTCTTCTGAGTGTATATTTTAATCCTCTGGGGGGGTGGCAATGTAATTTTCCATGACCAGATTCTTTTTTTCCTGGTTTTTCCTGCTCATTTCTCCAGCCTATGATTTGATTTTAATTGATTTCCAAAGATTTTTGTGGTTTTTAGGGACACTCCCCGCCAAGGGACTTTAATTCTTTCAAGATCTTATGAGAGTCTCTGACTACTCTCCTGTCCTGTGTTCTAATCTATGGATGGCCACAAGCACTTCCCCCTACCCTCGGGCTGTGAGGCAGGTCCCTTTTCCTCTATGGTAGTTTGGGGCCCAGGATTGTAACCTTGCCCTGAGTATGGACAAAGCAGCAAAGTCCTGCCCTAGAGATAGCAGAAAGACCTCTGTAGTCTCCCCCTAAGCCCCCTGGGCTAAGTACTCTGGAAACAGTTGCTCACTTGTTCCATGTGTTCCCAAAGTAGGGCTGTCCTGAGGTCTGTGCTGGCCTGGGCACTGTGCTCCCTCTGGTGTGGCAGTTTTCCATCTGACCCTCCAAATTGTCCTTGGTGATCCCTGGACTGAGAGGTCTGGAAACTGCTTCTGCTATCATGGACTCAGTCACCCCCAGGGACCCAGTTGCCCATCCAACTGTTCCTGGGAGGCTGGAGTTAGTTTGCTCAAGCATAGAGGGAATGACATCCGGGCTGCACATCAACTTTTTCCAAACCCAGTCTTGGAGGAATAGAGCTTTGCTGCATATTGTCCAATTTTCTTGCGCTAGAAAATTGTTTCACTCATTCTTTCTGTGGGTTCTACTGCTCTAGAATTTGATTAAAGTTGTAATTTTATAGCATTTGGAGTTTTGTGGGGAATAACTTCCTGGAATTCCTGCCTTCATGCAGCCGACTTGGCTCCACTTTTTTTACCCCTCTACTTATATAAGTAAATAAAGTCTCTCCTGTCTTCTCCATTAAATTGTCTAATATTTCACCTCTGTTCTCTTAGTTTCAGTTTATCCCAGCCTATTTACTGCATTGCATCTGTCTGCAAAAATGCCCATGTTTATCTCATCCTCAAAAAACCTCACCTAATCCTTGCATCAGAACTAAATATATTTTCTTTGTTCCATGACTCTTCTACCATTTAAACTTCCTTCCTTAATAATGCTTTCCATAATAATTTCTCCTATCTCAAGTCCTTTCACTATCTTCTTAATTCTCTAGTCTGGCTTCTGATTACATCATTATATCTAAAACATACTCTCCAAATATTCTCTTGTTGATTTAAATACATTTTATTTTGTTAAATATTCCCATTTAAAAGTTTAAAAAAACATTTTTTAATTTATCACTCCAAATTCCCTCTCCCCTTGTTATTTTGCCCTCCTTGAGAAAGTAAGAAATTGGATGCTGCTTATGCTTATGATGTAATACAAATCATATTTCTTCATCAGTCAAGTTGACAAAAAGAATAAAATAAAAAACAAAAACAGAAAGTTAAAAGAAAAGAACCCATTTCTGGTCAACAGGGCACAGAAAAGCCAGACATTGACTTTCCCTCAGAACTAAAAGGAAGCAAGTCCTTTAAGAAAATTTGGATCCATAGAACACAGAAAAAAACACCTAGGGAAACATCTACCAACGAAGTCTGTTTCAGGGGAGCTTGGCAAGTTGCAGGGAGCAGAGAACAGAGAGCCAGTGTAGGTGCAGTGGGTACAACTAGGAGTCTAACCTGAGAACACAAGCAGGAGCATTTGCTGTGGGCTTGGCAGCAGGGAGAGCTGTAGCAAGGAAGTGTTTACTGTGTGGGGGCAGGAAACCTACAGCACTGAAGCTCTGCTGGTCCTGGAATACCATATTTTAAACAAAAATGGGCAGCTAGGTGGTACCAGTCCTGAAGTCAGGAGGACCTGAGTTCACATATAGCCTCAAACACTTAATAATTACCTAGCTATGCTACCTTATACAAGTCAGTTAACTTTATTAACTTACAAAAAATAATAAAGGAATTACTATTAATTATTAAATAAAAACTCCATGTATCCAGTTGAGTCCCTCTCCCCATTCCAGGGGGAGAAAGTGACTGCCAGGAACAAACACAGCAACAGCTTCTTCCCCCATCATTCCCCAGTCAGGTATGGGCCTCGGATCTCTCCCAGTGATGATAGAGGGTTAATTTGATTAAATATATAGCCCAAGGGCCCAGTTCACATCTTTCAAGGATAACTGGAACATTGCTACTTCTCCCATCACAACCCCCAGACTTAGGGAGGGTCCACTAAACAAGGTCACAAAAACTTAAGAGAAAGCATCTAGCATATCCTACTGGCCAGTGACTAGAAGTTACTAAATCCAATGGGCAAAGGCTCTAGGGATTCTGGGAACCAGCCCCTTCCCCAACACAAGATCCTAAGAAAATGAAGAAAGCCCAGAGGAAAGCAGGGTTTATTGAATATTCCATCAAGGATAATGATCCTAACTCAAAGAGAATCAGGGCTTCAGAGAAGAATGAGAATCAATCTAAAATGCAGAAAGATTGCTTAGAAAATATCAGGATGTTGTTTAAAAATCAATTGAGGACTTCCAGCCAAGATGGGAAAGAGAAGACAGGCACATTTCTAAAATCTCCTGATCTTTCCCCATCTATCACATGAAACAAACCTCTTAAAAGAAATCCAACCCACAAAACCCAGAAAGAAAAGCCAGGAGAAAGAACATTTACTTCAGGATTTGTCTGCTGCAGCAGCTTTGGCCAAATTTGGGCAGGTGAGTCTGGGCTCAGAGGGAGGATCAGCCCTGGATCAGCCAAATTAACAGCTGAATTGGAACCAGGCATGTGAGAGCCAGAGAGCCGGACCTGCTGGATCAGTGGTGGAGCTGGACAAAAGGGGCTTGGGTCCAGGGGAAACAGAGGTGCTAGTGTTGGTGCTGTACCCCTGGAACTTGGGGACCAGGCTGAGGAGAGAGTTCTGGCTCAGGAGAGCTGCAGACAACATCCCTAGGCTCTTCCAGTCTGAGAAACTCTGAGTCCACACCTCCATTACACAGAGGCCTCTTCCCAAACAAACAAATGCAAATTACTTCTGCCTCAGGCCCAGGTGTGTGAGCAGAAGAACCAGCCTAGCTGAGGAATGACCTCAGGCCAGGATAAAGCCGACCTTTGATTGAAGACAAAAGAATTCATTAGCTCCAACTCCTCCCTTCTAGCAAAGGGAGAAGGTCTCTCGCCCAAGGTCACAGACACTCCAGAGAAAGCAACCGGCACCTCCTACTGGCCAGCCAGAGAAACTACACTCAGTAAACATTTAGCGATCCCAAGCCCAGGTGAACCAGCCCCCCCCCCAAACTCAAGGTCTTAGCATAATGAAGAAGACTCAGCGGAAAGGTGGATCCATAGAAAAATTCCTGGAAGGGAAAGACCCCAACTCAGAGAGACCTGGAACCTCTAAGGAGACTACAATCTGGTCTCCAGCACAGAAAGAGTTGCTTGAAGAAATAAGGAAGGAGATTAAAAATTTGGGAGAGACAATTAATACCTTGCAACAAGAAAACAAAACCTTAGAAAGTACAATTGGACAAACACAAAAGGAGAATAAATCTCTCAGATCATCAATTGGAGAATTACAAAATGAGAATGAATCTCTTAGATCCTCAAATGAGCAAATGGAAAAAGAAATTAATTCTCTCAAAACCTCAATTGGTCAAATGGAAAGTTCTTTCAAAAGTAGAATTGGCCAGTTGGAAAAGGAGTTTCAAAAGGTTAATGAAGAAAAGTCCTCCCCCCCAAAAAAGAATGGAGTCTACAGAAACTAATGACTCCATGAGATAGCAAGAGTCAGTTAAAAAAATCAAAAAATAAAAAAATAGAAGCAAATGTAAAATACCTCATCAACAAAACCACTGACCTCAAGAATAGATCAAAGTAGGGGCAACCTGAAAATTATAGGGCTTCCTGAAAACATTGAAGAGAAAAAAAAGCCTGGACTTATTATTACAGGATCTAGTGAAGGAAAACTGCCCTGATATCATGGAATCATAGGTCAAAGTAGTTATTGAAAGAGTATATCAGTCCCCACCAGAAAAAGATCCTAAAATGAAAACACCAAGGAATGTTGTGGCCAAACTCCAGAGCTATTAGATAAAGGAGAAAATCCTGCAAGCAGACAGAAAGAAATAATTTAAATATCAAGGAGCCACAGTAAGGATTGTGCAGGACCTGGCAGCATCAACTATAAGGGATGGAAGGTCCTGGAATGAGATATTTCAAAGAGCACAGGAGCTTGGGATGCAGCCAAGAATCTACTTTCCTGCAAAGCTGAGCCTTCTCTTCCAGGGAAAAAGATGAACATTTAAGGAAATGGAAAAATTCCAAATATTTCTGATGAAAAGAGCAGAGCTAAACAGAAAATTTGCACATCAAACAGGAGGTTCAAGAGACACATGAAAAGGTTAAAAGGGGGGAGACAGTAAAAGGAAAAAAAATGCAATCCAGTAAGTTGAAACTGGCTATATCCCAGCATGGGGGGGGGGGTGGAATTCTCATAAATCTTGAGAAATGTAACTCTAACAGAGAGAATACACCTAGCCAGAAATGATGGACATTCATGACCTATCCATGAGACTACTATCTAATGGGATGTAACTGGCTTTAACCCCACTTGGGAGAAAGACTTTAATAAGTCTCAAGAATTTTGACTCTATTCAATAAAATATACTGAACTAGAAGGAACAGACACTCATTTTCTATGACTTAGATAGAATGATCTAAAAAAACACTACCTCCCTAAAAAGGGGGACAGGAAAGAGACGAGACGAGAGAGGGGACTGAATAGGGTAAATCTCATTACAATAAGAGGTACAAAAAACCTATGGTAATAGTGGGGAAGAAAGGAGCAGAGGAGAAACACCTGAATCTTCTTCTCATCAGACTTGGCTTAAAGTCAACTTACACATACTCAGTTAACTTATAAAACATCTAACTTTTCAAGTATTAAAAGGGGAAAAGGGGAGGGGGGGGGCAGAGAAAGGGAAGGGGAGTGGGAGAAATTAAGGCAAATAACAAAAGGAAGGGAAGGGAAGGAAAAGGGAAAAAGGGAAAAGGGAAAGAAAGGGGAGGGTGTGACATAGAAGGGCAAACACACTGAAGGAGGTGGCATTCAGAAACAAAAGACTGGATAAAGGGGGGGAGGGGGAAAATACAAAAAGAGGAAAGATAGCACAGAGGGCAATAAAGAATTAGTAATCATAACCTTGAATATGAATGGAATACACTCTCCCTTAAAACGTAAGCAAATAGCAGAGTAGATTAAAAACTAGAATCCTACAATATGCTGCTTACAAGAAACTCATTTGAAACAGAGAGATACATACAGAGTAAAGGTAAAAGGTTGGAGCAAACTATATTTTGCTTAAGCTGAAGTAAAAAAAGCAGGGGTAGCAATCATTTTCTCAGACAAAGCAGTAGCAAAATAGATAGCGATAGCCTTTAAAGATATAAGGAAGGAAACTTTATCCTCCTAAAAGTTACTATAGACAGTAAAGTCATTTCAGTATTGAATATATATGCACCCAGTGGGACAGCACCCAAATTCTTAGAGGAGAAGATGAAAGAACTACAGGAAGACATAGACAGCAAAACTCTACTAGTGGGACACCTCAACTTCCCACTATCAGATCTAGATAAATCGAATCATAAAGCAAACAAGAAAGAAATTAGGGAGGTAAATAGATTGTTAGAAAAATTAGATATGGTAGATTTATGGAGTAAACTGAATGGGGATAGAAAGGAATACACCTTTTTCTCTGCAGTACATGGAACTTATACAAAAATTGACCATGTACTAGGACATAAAAATCTAATGATCAACTGCAGAAAGGCATAAATAATGAATACATCTTTCTCAGATCACAATGCAATAAAAGTCATATGCAATACTGGGCCAAGGAGACATAGACCCAGAACAAATTGGAAACGGAATAACCTCATTTTTAAAACATGAGTGGACAAAAAAACAAACTATAGAAAGAATTAACCATTTTATCCTAGATAATGATAATAATGAAACAACATACCAAAACCTATGGAATTCATTGAAAGTAACTCTCAGGGATTATATTATAACTCTAAATGCTTATATGTACAAATTGGAGAAAGAGGAAATCAATGAACTAAACATGCAACTAAAGAAATTAGAGAAAAACAAATCAAAAATCCCCAATTAAATACCAAATAAGAAATTCAAAAATTAAAGGAGAAATTAATAAAATTGAAAGAAAAATAACTATTGAATTAATAAATAAAACCAAAATAAATAAAACCAAAAGTTGGTATTGAGAAAAAACAATAAAACTGATAAACCTCTGGTCAATTTGAATAAAAACAGAAAGAAGAAAACCAAGTTGCTAGTATCATAAATGAAAAAGGTGAACTCACCACCAATGAGGAGGAAATTAAAGTAATAATTCGAAATTATTCTGCCCATCTCTATGCCAATAAATTTGATAATCTAAGTGAAATGTATGAATATTTACAAAAATATAAGTTTCCCAGGTAAAATGAAGAAGAGATTAAATACCTAAACAACCCTATCTCAGAAAAAGAAATTCAACAAGCCATTATTGAACTCCCTAAAAAGAAATCTCCAGGGCCTGATAGATTCACAAGTGGATTCTACCAAACATTTAAGGAACAATTGGTTCCAATCCTATATAATCTCTTTGGAAAAATAGGGAAAGATGGAACTCTGCCTAACTCTTTTTATGAAACCAATATGGTACTGTTACCTAAACCAGGAAGAGTTAAAAGAGAGAAAGAAAATTATAGACCTATCTCCCTGATGAATATAGCTGCAAAAATCCTAAATAAAATCTTAGCAAAAAGATTGCACCAAGTCATCACTAGGATAATACATTTTGATCAAGTAGGATTTATTCCAGGAATGCAGGGTTGGTTCACTATTAGGGAAATGGTTAGTATATGCAATTATATCAACAACAAACCTATCAGAAATCATATGATCATATCAATAGATGCTGAAAAAGCTTTTGACAAAATACAGCATCCATTCCTTTTAAAAACACTAGAGAGTGTAGGAATAAATGGACTGTTCCTTAAAAGAATTAGCAGTAGCTATCTGAAACCATCAACAAGCAATATATTCAATGGGGAAAGGCTAGAGGCATTCCTTATAAGATTAGGGGTGAAAAAAGGATGCCCATTATCACCACTACTATACAATATTGTATTAGAAATGTTAGCATCAGCAACTAGAGAAGAAAAAGAAATTGAAGGAATTAGAATTGGGAAGGAAGAGACAAAGCTCTCATTCTTTGCAGATGACATGATGGTCTACCTAGGGAACACCAAGAAATCATTTATAAAGCTACTGGAAACAATTAGCAATTTTAGCAATTTGCATGTTATAAAATAAACCCTCATAAGACCTCAACTTTCATATATATATATATATATATATATATATATATATATATATATATATATATATATATATATATCAGGACACAGCAGAAAGAGCTAGAAAGAGAAATCCCATTCAAAGTAACCTCAGACCATATAAAATATTTGGGAGTCTATTTGCCAAGATAGACTCAGAATCTTTTTGAAATCAATTATAAAACACTTCTCACACAAATTAAATAAGATTTAAATAACTGGGCAAATATCAACTGCTCAAGGAGCGGTAGAGCTAATATAATAAACATGACAATTCTACCAAAACTAAACTGTCTGTTTAGTGCCATACCAATAAAAATTCCAAAAAATTACTTTAACTAGTTAGAAATAATTTTGAGTAAATTCATATGGAGAAATAAAAAGTCAAGAATTGCCAGGAGCTTAATGAAAAAAAAGTGCAAAAGAATGTGGCTTAGACCTACCTGATCTAAAATTATATTAAAAATCATCAGTCATCAAAATGGTTTGGTATTGGCTACGAAATACATTCGTGGAACAGTGGAATAGACTAGGTGTAAAAGCAGGAGATAATTATAGTAATCTGCTGTTTCATAGACCCAAAGAGTCTGGCCATTGTGATAAAAACTCCCTCTTTTACAAAAATTGCTGGGATAATTGAAAAGTTAGTATGGAAGAAACTTAGATTAGACCAACACCTCACACCGTTTACCAAGATAAGATCCAAATGGTTACAGGACATAGACATAAAAAACAATACTTTAGGCAAATTAGAAGATCAAGGACTAGTCTACCTGTCAGATCTATGGAAAGGGGAACAGTTTATGACTAAAGAAGAGTTGGAGAACATCACCAAAAAGCAATTAGATGATTTCGATTACATTAAATTAAAAAGCTTTTGCACAGATAATACTAATGTAACCAAGATCAAAAGAAATGTAGTAAATTGGGAAACAATCTTTACAAATAATGATTCTGACAAAGGACTCATTTTTAAAATATACAGAGAACTGACTCATATTTTTAAAACAAAAAACCATTCCCCAATTGACAAATAGTCAAAGGATATACAAAGGCAATTTACAGATGAGGAAATCAAAATAATCCATAGCCATATGAAAAAATGCTCTAAATCATTAATTATTAGAGAAATGCAAACTAAAGCTTCTCTGAGGTATCACCTCACACCTCTCAGATTGGCCAGGAAGGATAATGATCATTGTTGGAGGGGATTTGGGAAATCTGGGATACTATTACACTGTTGGTGGAGCTGTGAACTCATCCAACCCTTCTGGAGAGCTATTTGGAACTATTCCCAAATGGCAACAAAAATATGCATACCCTTTGACCCAGCAATACCACTACTGGGTATATACCCTGAAGAGATGAGGAAAAAGGGTAAAAACATTAATTGTACAAAAATATTTATTGCTGCCCTCTTTGTGGTAGCAAAGCATTGGAAATACAGTAAATGTCCTTCAATTGGGGAATGGCTTAGCAAACTGTGGTATATGTATGTCATGCAACACTATTGTTCTATTAGAAACCAGGATGGATGGGATTTCAGGGAAACCTGGAGGGATTTGCATGAACTGATGCTGAGTGGAATGAGCAGAACCATAAAAACACTGTGCACCCTAACAGCAACATGGGAGTGATGTTCAACCTTGAAGGACTTGCTCATTCCAGCAGTGCAACAATCAGGAACAATTTTGGGCTTTCTGCAAAGAAGAATGACATTTGCATACAGATAAGGAGCTGTGGAGTTTGAACCAAGTGCAAGGACCATTCCCTTTAATTTAGGGGAAAAAAAAGATATCTTACTGTCTGATCTTGTTTCTTCTTAGACTTCTCTTCTCTTTAAGTATATGATTTCTCTCTCATCACACCCAATTTGGATCAAGGTACAACATGGAAACAAAGTAAAGACTGACAGAGTTCTTTCTGTGGGGGCAGGGAGGGAAGCAAGATTGGGAGGAAAATTGTAAAACTCAAAAAATATCTTCAATAAAAATAAATTTTAAAAAAATCAAATGAAAAATTGGAAAAAACTAAGCACAAGAGAAAATAAACACTTTGAAAGAGAAAATTTTATCTCACAAGAAGAAAGTGAAAATACAATTGGAGAAGTGCAAAAAGAAAATAATTATCTCAAACCACAATTGGGCAAACAGACAACTGCTTCATAAATAGAATTGACCAATTGGATAATGAGTTACAAAAGGTAAATGAAGAAATTTCTTCTCTTAAAAAAACTTGGAAATGAATGACTTGATGAAACAACAAGAATATGCTAAAAAAAAAAAAAAGGGAAAAAGGGGGTGGCTAGGTGGAGTAGTGAATAACGCACGGTCCCTGGAGTCAGGAGTCCCTGGGTTCAGATCTGGTCTCAGACACTTAATAATTACCTAGCTGTGTGGCCTTGGGAAAGTCACTTAACCCCATTTGCCTTACAAAAAAAATAAAAAAAAAACCCTAAAATACTTCACTGGCAAAACAACTTACCTTGAGAATAGGTTCAGGAGAGACAATTAAGAATCACTGGACTTCCTGAAAATATTGAGGAGAAAAATCCCTGAATTCCATACTACAAAATATAGTGAAATATAATTGCCCTGCTATCATAGAATCAGAGGGCAAAATAGTTATTGAAAGAATACATCAGTCCTCTCCTGAAATGGCTCCCAAAATGAAAACACCAAGGAATTTTGTGGCCAAACTCCAGTACTATCTGATAAAATATAAAATCCTGCAAGCAGTCAGAAATAAACAATTTAAATATCAAGAAGTCACAGCAAAGATTACAGAGAATCTGATTGCATCAAAATTGAGGGATCAAAGGGCCAGGAATTAGATATTCGATAGAGCAAGGAAGCTGGGAATGAAGCCAATAATTCACTATCTGCTAAAACTGAGCATTCTCTTCCATGGGAAAAATAGACACTTAATGAAATAGGGAAGTTCCAACTTTTCCTGGTGAAAATACCAAAACTAAATAGAAAATTTGTACTTTAAACATGTGATATAAGATATACATGAAAAGATAAAAAAGGAAAAAGAAAAAAATGTTATCCAATTAGATGAAACTGGCTATATTCTCACCTGGGAGAAAGATTCTCTTAACTCTTAAGAATTATAAATCTACTAGAGAGAATATAATTACCCAGAAGGAATAGATATACATGACTTGTTCATGACTCTGATAGAATGATTTGAAAATAATATCTCCTTAAAAATGGGGGACAGTAAAGAGAAAGGAGGATGGAGGAGATTGAATGGGATAAATCTCAATACATTAAGAGGTTCAAAGGACCTATTGTAATAAAAAGGAAGAAGAAAGTAGATGATAACCCCAGAATCTTACTTTCTCAGTTGGCTCAAAGAAGGATTCACATGCACACACACACAAACACACACCCAGACAAACACATACAGTTAAGCTTAGAGACTTATCTTACCTTACAAGTATTAATAGGGAAAATTGGTAGGACAGAAGAAAAGAGGAACTGACAGAAGGAAGGGAAGAAAGAAGGGGCAAAGGGGAAGGGGAAAGAAAGGGGAGTGGGATTGGATATAAAGGGTCAAATACACTGAAATTGCTGGTATTTAGAAGCAAAATACTGGGAAATAGGGATAAGGTAAAAAAAGAGGGATTGAAAGAGAGGGAAGGTAGCATAGAATGCAATAAAGTGTTAGTAATTATAATTTTGATTGTAAATGGGATGAACTCTCCCATAAAACTATCCAATGCCAAGAATTCTGCCAATAGAAAATTGAATTAAAAACCAGAATCCTCCAATATGCTGCTTACAAGATACTCATATGAGGCAGTGCAATCCATACAGAGTAAAATAAAAGGTTGCAGCAGATCATATTATGCTTCAGTTGAAGTGAAAAAGGCAGAAATAGCAATCCTTATTTCAGACAAAGCAGCTGTAAAAAAAAAAAGATCCCATTAAAAAAGGATAAGGAAGGAAACTATAAGCTCCTAAAAGTTACCCTAGGCAATGAAGCAATTTCAAAACTAAATATGTATGCACCAAGTGGTATAGCATCCAGATTTTTAGAGTAGAAGCTGAATGAGTTACAGGAAGACATAGACAGCAAAACTCTACTGGTAGGAGACCTCAACCTCCCTCTCTCAGAATTAGTTAAATCCAACCATAAAATAAACAAGGAAGTTAAGGAGGTAAAGAGAATGCTAATAAGCCTGGACATGATAGACCTTTGGATAAAATTGAATGGTTATAGAAAGGACCATTTTGAATGTAGTACATGACACACAAAAATTGACCAGGTACTATGCCATAAAAAATCTCATAATCAAATATAGAAAGGCATAAATAGTGGATCACCTTCTCAGACTGTAATGCAATAAAAATCATGCACAATCATGGACCACAGAAAGATAAAATTATAGCTAATTGGAAACTAAATAATCTCATTTTTAAAGAATAAGTGGATCAAAAATCAATTGCAGCAAATTATCCCTGGGATAATACAAAATGACCAAGCAGGATTTATTCCAGGAATGCAAGGTTACCTCAATTTTAGGAAATGATTCTATCAATAACAATATCAATATCAATATATCAATAATGACTATATCAATTAGAAACCTAACAGAAATTATGTGATTATCTCAATAGATGTTGAAAAATTCTTTGACAAAATACAGCAACCATTCCTACTAAAAATACTAGAGACCTTAGGAATAAACGGATCATTCCTTAGAATTATAAGCAGTATCTATCTGAAATGATCAACAGCATTACATGGGGATAAGCTAGTGGAATTCCCAGTAATATAAGGTGTGATACAAGGACGCCCATTATCACCACTACTATTCAATATTGTAGTTGACTTGCTAATTTCAGCAATAAGAGAGGAAAAAGAAATTGAAGGAATTAGAACTGAGGAAGAAGGAACAAAACTCTACAAATGACATGATAGTATACCTAGAGAACCATAAAAATATCATCTTAAGAGCTACTTGCAACAGTTAACAACATTAACAAAGTCTTAGGATATAAAATAAACCCACATGAATCCTCAGCATTTCTATATATTATTAGCAAAATAGAACAGCAAGCCTAGAAATAGAAATCTCATTTAAAATAACACCAGATAATATAAAATACTTGCAAGACTACCTACCAGGGCAGACTCACAAACTCTATGAAAACAATGACAAAACACTTTTCACAAAAATAAAATCAGATTTAAATAAGTGGACAAATATCAACTGCTCATGTATAACTCAAACTAATATAATACAAATGACAATTCTACTTAAAGTACTTATTTAAGGTCATACCAATCAAACTTTCAAAAATTCACTTTTGGAGAATCAAAAATTCAAGAATATCAAGGAATTCAATGAGGAAAGTACAAAAGAAAGTGGATTAACCTTACCAGAACTAAAATTATATTATAAAGAATCATTCATCAAATCTATCTGGTGCTGACTAAAAAACAGAGTTGTGGATCAGTGGAATAGATTACGTACAAAACAATTGCAAAAAAAAATGATTGTAGTAACCCCTATTTGATAAACTCAAAGAGTTCAGCTTCTGGAATACTAACTCTTTTTGTTAAAAATCGGAAGATGGTATTGCAGAAACTTGTATTAGACCAACATCCAATACCAAGATAAGATCAAATGGGTGCTGGGTATGCGAAACACAAACAAAAGGTAGGATTTTAAGCACTCTAAGAGAGCAAGGAATACTTTAACTTTCAGATCTATGGAAAGGAGCAGTTTATGACAAAGAAAGAGTTGGAAAACATCCTTAAACAATTGAATAATTTCTATTAGATTAATTTAAAAAGCTTTTGTATAAACAAAATCACTGTCACCAAGATCAAAATAAATGTAGTAAATTCAAAAATTATTTTTACAACTAATGGTTCTCACAAAGGTCTCATTTCTAAAATATACAGAGAATTGAATTGTATTATAAAAAGTGTCATTTCCCAATTGAAAAATGGTCAAAGATTAAGCAAAGGCAGTTTGCAAATGAGGAAATAAAACCTATTCAAAATCATATGAAAAATTGCTTGAATTCTTTATGGATTAGAGAAATAAAAATTAAAGCTTCTCTGAGGTATCACCTCACAACTCTCAGGTTGGCCAATATGACCAGAAAGGACAATGATCAATGTTGGAAGGGATGTGCGAAATCTGGGACACTAATGAATTGTTGGTATAGCTATGCACTGAACCAACCTTTCTGGAGAACAATTTGGAATTATGCCCAAAGGTCAATAAAAATGTGAGAAAATGTGGATCACCTTTAATCCATCAATACCTGTACTGGATCTATAATCTGACAAGTTCACAAAAAAGAGTAAAGACATTGGTTGTACAAAAATATGTATAGCGGCTCTGCTCTTGGTGGCAAAGAATTGGAAACTGAGTGAATGTTCAGCAACTGGGGAATAGCTGAATAAATTGTGGTATGTGTATGTTATAGTAAAAACATTGTTGTATTGGAAAACAGGAGATAAGGGATTTCAGAGTAGCATGAAAAAACTTGCCTGAATTGATGCTAAGTGTGATGAGCAGAATCAGAAAAACATTGCATACTCTAAAAGCAACATGAAGGTGATGATCAACCTTAATGGACCTGATCATTCCATGAGTGCATTAATCAGGGACAATCTGTATCCAAAGAAAGAACTGTGTAGTTTAAACAAATACCAAAGCTTATTACCTTTAGTTTAAAAAAATAAGTTGTCTTATGTATGATATATTTTCATTATCTCTAATATTTTATTTCTTCCACAAGGATGTTTTTTTTCTCTGTTCACATTCAATTTTGATCAATGGATAGCATAAAAACAATATAAAAATTATCAGATTGCCTTCTGTGGGGGAGAGGGAGAAGGAAAGAGAGTGGGGGAAAATTGTAAAACTCAAAACCTTATAAAAATGGTACATAGAAACTACTACTATATATAATTGGAAAACAAAATATTTATATAATAAAAAATATTGCTTCAATTTGAATTTGAATCATCAGTTCTTTCTCTAGAAATTGACTATTTTTCATCACGCATCATTTGGAATTGTCTTGGATCATTGTCTTGATTGGAGTGGCAGTCTTTCCCAGTTCATAATCCTTATAATATTGCTTTGTTTCTGAATCTGGATTGCATTGCCTGATATTATATACTATATTTTGTTTCAGTTCATATAAGTTTTCCAAGATTTTCTGAAACTACCCTGCTTGTCATTTTATAGCATAATAGAATTTCATCACAATCATATGTCACAAAATATTCAACCATTTTTGAAGTGTTGAGTATCCCTTTGATTTCCATTTCTATAATACTGTAAAATGAGCAACTTATAAATACTTTCACACAAATAGGTTCTTTTCCCTTTTTTAATCTCTTTAGCATAAAGATCCAGAAGTGGTCTTATTTTGACAGACTTTGTACTGTTTTATACCTCTCTGGATGCAGTTTCAAATCATTCTCCAAAAGTGTTGCAATAGTTCACAACTCCACCAATAGTTGATTACTTTTTTTTCCAGTTTTTCCTCATTCCCTCTAGGATCTGTCAGTTTACTTTCTAATGTTAGCCAACCTGACAGGTGTGAGATGATATTCCGAGGTGTTTTAATTTACATATTTTGAATTAGTAGTGATTTAGAACATCTTGATGAGATTATTGTTAATTTTGATTTTTTTTCTTCTGAAAACTACATGCTCATATCCTTTGAATATTTTTCAACTTGGAAATGATTCTTATAATTATAAATTTGGATTATTGACATATATATATATATGTATATTTGAAAAATGAGATATTTATCAGAGAAATTTAATGTGCAATTTTTTCAATTTCATATTTTCCTTTTAATTTTAAGTTTTAATTTTAACTTCATTAATTTGTGCAAAAACTTTTTAAATTCATGTATTCAAAATTTTTATTTTTCTCTGAATCTGCTTCTTTTTTGACTAAAAATGCTTTCATTTTACAGAAACCCGAGAAATATCCATGTTTACTAGTTTAGTAATGATCCCACTCTATATGTATAAATCATTCATATTCTTTGACCTTTTCTTGGTATACCATATAAAATTCCTAGGTGAGACTGCTTTACAGGTTTTCCATAAATTTTTGTCAAATGATAAATAGTTGCTCCAAAAGCTTGTATCTTTAGTTTCATAAAATGTTTGACTGATGAATTCAATTATTAGCATGTACTATATAACTAACATATTCCTCTTTTTCTGCATTCTATTTCTTAGTCACTAGTAGATTATTTATTGATTATCCTTCTGTAATTGATAAATGTAGGCTATTTTCTCTTTTTTTATTCCTTTGATCTCCAGTTGAATTTTGCTATTATTTAATCTAGCTCTTTAAAATAAATGTTTTTTTTTACTTCAATCATTTTGATTTGCATGGCATTGAGTAAGTAAATTAACTGAAGTGAAATTATTTGTGTTTTTTCCCTAATATTGCCCTGACCTATTCCTAAGAAATAACTGTTTCTATAATTGTATAGATCTGGCTTTATTTATCAAAAAATGCTGTAAAATGATGTTCGTATAATTTCTAGGCTGTCTTACTTGGCACGTAGACTAAAATATTTTATATATTGTATGAAATTACTTTAATAGAGTTTCTCTTTATATCTCTCCCATTGGATTTTGTTGGTAGTATATAGAAATACTGATGATTTATATGAGTTCATTTTAGATCCAGCAATTTTGCTAAAATTGAAAGTGGTTTCAACTAGTTTTCTAGTTTATTCTTGAGGGTTTACTAATTATATTATTACATCAGTTGTAAAGATTAATGGTTTTGTTTATTCATTGCCTGTTTTCATTCCAACATTTTTTCTTGTCATTGCTAGCTTATTATCATTTTAGTCTAATATTGAATACAATGGTGATAATGGACATCCTTTCTTCATTATTGATATTATTAGCAATTCAATTTTATCCCCATTATAATTAATTCTTACTCTTGTTTGTTTTCAAATTTATTTATCTATTTTCACTGATTTACCTTTATTTTTAAGTTACACAATTTCCTTCCACCCTCCCTTCCCAGCCCCCTCCCCTCAGTGTCGAACAATTAGGTTAGCATTATACGTACATATTTTGATAAATATGTTTACAAATTAGTAATTTTTGGTATGAGGAATTAGAATTAAAGTAAAGAGAATCATAAGAGAAATTTTTTATAAAGTGTTCATCAGATGTGAAAGTTAGGGTTTTTTGGTGATTTTGTTTGTTTTGTTTTGTTTTTTCTTCTTCTGGATGGGGCTAATATAGTCCATAGCCAGTCTAGTACAGTTGTTCTAGCTCAACTTTTGATTTTAGATGGATACTACTGATAATTCTAAAATATGTTGCTTTTAGTCCTATATTTTCCCTAGTATTTTTAATAGGAATTAGTATGTATTTTGTCTAAGAATTTTTCTAAATCTATAATTGACATGTTCAATCATAATAGTATCATGATACTGAATCATCCTTGCATTTCTGTTATAAATTCCACCTGGTCAAAGAGTATAATCTTTGTGACAAATATTCTATAATCTCTTTTTTAATTTTTTTATTATTATCCATTAAATAAATTGTTCTATAGTTTTCTTTCTCTTTTTTGGTTCTGCTTAGTTTAGTTATCTAAATCTTATTCGTGATATAAAAGGAATTTTATAAAATTCCCACACATATTTATCAAATATTTTGGTTGGTATTAGTATTAATTATTTGGTTCTTTTTTTAATATTTGGTAGCATTTGTAAATATTTCAGGTCCTTGGGATTTATTTTTCTCTTAGCTCATTTATACTTGTTCAATTCCTTTTTCCTAAAATTGGAGTCTTTAAGTCCTTTTCCATTAATCTACACACACACACACACACACACACACACACACACACACACACACACTACACAACACAAACATACAAACACAGACAATTTTTTTTCTAATTCACTTAGCTTGTAAGTTTTACAGGAATATAACTAAACAAAGTAACTCCTAGCCAATTATTTAATTTTTTTCTTCAGGGATGATACAATTAATGGTTTATTTTGTTTGTTTTGTTTTGTTTTTGCTTTTAATGCTTATAACTTGGTTTTCTTCTAAAAAATGCAGAATTACTATTGGTTTATCTATTTTTTGTGTTTTTTAATATAAAACTACTTTTAATATAAAACTACTTCTATTTATTAGATTGTTTCATTTTAATTTAATTAATGTCCCCTTTGATTTATCATTTTCTATTTTGCTTTTTAACTGATTTTAAATTTGTTCTTTTTAATTTATTTTTAGTTGCATACCCAGTTTATTGATCTGTTCTTTCTCTCTTTTACTAATGTAAGCATTTAGAAATTTAAATTTTCTTCTTATGTGCTATTTTTTGACTACTTGTTGTTTCATTATTAATACCTTCTTCAATGAAATTATTGGTTATATTATTTGTTATTTGATATTCGTTCATTAGGTTAAGATTTTTTTTTCTAATTAATTTAACCAATGTTTCTAGGGCACTTTATAGAATATAATTTTATTGCATTGCCATCTGAAGAGGGTATAGTTAATGTTGTTGCTTTTCTCTACTTTATCGCATCAATGATAATGTAATCCACATTCAGTGGACTTATCTCAATTTTTAACCTGCTTGACCAAATTATATCCTATTATATTGTTGATCATTTTCTTCTTGATATATCTGAACTTTATTTTTCTCATGGTTCTCTTGCTGTCAGACCACTTTGCTAAATCTTCATCTAAATCAGACCCAAGACAACTGGGTGCCCTGAAGAGTTCTATCATGGACTCTCTTTTGCTTCATTTAGTGATTTCTACTGCTTCCATGAAATCCATTATCATTTCTATTTAGATTATTTTAAATTCTAATTATTCAGCCATAGCATATCTACTGACCTCCAGTATCAGGTCTACTACTATCTATTAGATATATTTAATTGAATGTCCTTTAGACATCTTAAATTCAACATATTCCCAAACTGAACTCATTGTAATTACCTTAAGGTCTTCTCAGTTTCAAAATTTCATTTATTTCCATGGCCTTCCCAGTACAGTAGGATCCCAATCTTGACGTTATATTCAATGTGTCAATATCTATCACTTTTCCTATGCATTCTATTCCTAAGTTTGGCTGACTTTACCTTTACCTTTACCTTTATAAAATTCTTCTTCTCCACCACTTCCATGCAGGCTATTGTAATAGATTGATAGTTTGTTTGCTTCCATTATTCTTTCTTCCATTTAGCTAACAAAGTGATTTTCCCACAAAGCAGGTCCACAATATCACTCCAGCAGCATCCTTTCATTTCTAATTTCAAACACAAAAAGCTTCTCTTTGACATTCAAAGCCCCTAATAATTTAGTCCTCAAATCTCTACCATTCCCATCTTCCTACACACACACAAACAAACACACACACATCAGTAAAATCTGTTTTTAAAAATATCTGATACTTCCTAGAGTTGTTATGAGAATCAAACAAAATATACAAATAATCTGTTTTGCAAATATTAAAATATCACATACATCCTAACTATAATTGTATTAAAAAAATGCTTGGATTTTATACAGGAAGTAGTAAGAAGTTCCACTAGAATTGTGGGTTGTCTGTTATATTTTAGGTGTTTATTAAATGTTTTATGTTTTTATTATAACTGAGTTAGCCTAATTATAATTTTAAAAATCTCATTTCTGCAAAATTTCAGGTTTTATGAATACTTTCATCATATAATGAAGTCTCAATTTTCCTGTATTTACAGATGGGGATGCTGAGATTCAAAGAAAATAAGTAACTGAACCATGAATATGGCATAGTTAAGTTTACAGTTCTTAGAGTACCAGACCTCATATAAGGAAGGTTCATCTTTGAGTTCAAATCTAACATCAGACACTTATTAGCTATGTGACTGTGGACAAGTTTCTTAATCATGTTTGCTGGAGTTCTTCATCAATAAAATGTTCTACTGAAGGAAATGGCAAGTCACTCCTATATCTTTGTCAAGAAAACCTTAAATGCTATTGCAGAGTAGAATATGACTGAAATAACTGAACCATCCATGAATATTTACATAATATTTCTATATTATGATATGACATAATGTGATATGACATTATTGGCCATTTCCAGGAAGAAAATATCCTGAAGTACTAACAGAATAACATTTTCTAGAATTAATACCAATAAGATAGCTAAGGCAGAGTAAGGCATACAGTGTGGAATCTCATTTTTACTGGACTTTGATTGGGAAAGAGACTAAAATCATCCCTGTCACCACAAGGGTAGCTCATTAAAGTATTCATGTCCTCTCAAACTAATATTTGCTCATCTGTTTCTCTTACTTGGGATGACTGGAGTTTATCTGAAACTAACAGATCAAGAAATCCTATATTCCAAAGTAATATAAGAATATTTTTTTTTTACCTTTAATGCATACTTAGAAATAATTATCCTTTTATACCTGAAGCTGTTTTTCTTTGATTTAGGCTTTGAAGAAAAAAAAGAGAAAACAGAAGTATGACAAATTTTTATTAAACTATTTTTATTTTCTGATTATTGTATATAAAATATAACTTTTCAAACTATTGACCTTGACCTCTACTAAGAAATCATGTGATTGCTCCTTTCAGAAAAATACAAATCGAACCTTTTTGCATTCCTTTCTCTAATACCATTTTCTCACTGATTCATTGGTGTCCAGTCTACTGATGAAGCAATGAAAAATTCTTATATCGCTCTTCAAAACTGACTGAGCTATGTACAAATACGACCCCATTTTGTCCTTCTGTTTTCAGAACTTCCCATAAATAGTGTGACACTGAAATAAAAATAGTTCTGACTCACAGTAGTTGGACCTTAGGCAGATCACTTAAATTCCCTGTTTCTTTATTTCTGCATCTGTAAGGGAGAAGAATGAACTAAAATATCACATTGTTGCCTTATAGCTATGTGATTTTTCTGAGCATTTTAATTATTTCCTTTATGACATGGATAGGGTACCAGAATTCATGATGTTAAAATAATAATGATATATAGTAGTAAATATTAAAAATCCAATTTTATTACTGTAATGAAAAATGCCCTTCTTTCCGTTTCCATACTAAGAAAATAATGGATTCAGTCAACTCAGTGAGAGAGCTCCAATAGACATTAGGAAAATAAAGCAATTAGTTGTTTTTGTTTTGTTTTGTTTTCACTCATGAGCAGTTTCTTTTGCCTTTATGCTTACTTATTTGATTAACTTTACAATAGTTCAGTTTGCTCTATTTCACGTTCATGGACTGCATTCCTAACTTCAGTGGTTATCTAACTAAATTAATGCTATTGAAAGAATGAGTGTAATTGAATATATGTGCAAATGAATTTTCATTTTTAGAATTTTTACATAGATCATAAAAACCATATAATCATAATTTAACACATAAACAATCAGGTCCCATAGCAAAAATTACTGAGAAATATGGATTTGAATAGTAAGATAAAAATTAAAATCCTAGCTGGAAGGGAACCAGCAGTGCCTAAGTAAATCAGAAAACCCTTGTTTGATGGGCAACTATTTGTCACCTGAATCCTTCCATTCCATTTTTGGAGGAAATATGTTTTATATATTTAATACATTGCTATCAAATGAACATAAATATATAAATAAATAACTGTAAATCTCTGGAATAAAAGATAGGAAATATTAAAAGAACAAGCTAATTGAATAAGGAACAATTTGAGATTTATTCACAGAATCATTTGAGCAATCTACTGATTACAGGGAATGCCATATACTGATCAGTATGGCTCCACCTTGTTTTACCTTCTAACCTGTCTCCTTACTATAAATAGAATGCAATTGAAAACGTTAAATAAAACTTCAGGCTAGAATTTTTCCATGAATAAAGAGAATGATATGTGTGCTAAGATTTTATGTTTTTTTCTGGTCACCCTGGAAATACATAACTTCACTTTTTCTAGTTAGCATAATGAGTAAATTTAGAAGTAACCAGTATAATATAACTATCTGAAAGTAAAATTGCAAAAATAATCCAAAATTGTAGCATATTTATATTGTCCAATAAATTGAAAGAATATATGCAAATTGATATAAATAAACTAAAAATCATATCCTGAGAATATGTGTTAAATGAGGGTGTTAGACCTTTCTATTAAAGTCTTTTGGTCCTGTTGTCACAATCTATAAGTCTCAAAGAAGTTCCAGACATCCCAAGTAAGAGCTGCATAATATCAAATACTGTTGATAACTTTGTGAAGATGTGGATATGTTAATAGACTAACTCCAAGTTGACATAGGTGATATTTACACTATACCCCAGTCGAAATCCTGAAAAAAATTAGACCCCAAAATTCTACCCCTACTACCACCTCTCCTTAGCACTCTTCCATCTCTGAAGGGTCCAAGCTGCTGATCATTATTTCTCACTCCATTCTCTCCCCCAGATTGTTTGCCATACTCTATACATCACCCCAATCCACTCCCCATGCTGTCTGACTTTCTACTCTTTCTTCTCCTTTGCTCTGTGTACCTCAGTATTTTTGTTGTCATTTGCCCCAGCAGTCTCTGGGTCTTAGCCTTATTTCCCTCACTATCATGGTATATTTACTATTAAAATACTGAATGTTCCTGTCCCATTAATATTCCTATAAATTAACTAGTAATTCACAAAGTCCATTAAAATTTTGGATGCTTTCATATAACTTTCTAGTTCAATAAGTATACAAAACCTTTGAGGGTAGGGATAAGTTGTCTTTCCTCAGAGCCCAATACATTGTCTATATGTAGTGGATACATACTTTCTATATTAGTGATTCATTGCCAATATCATATACTATTTTATATTGAAAGTATTTATATACTTCTAGACCAGGGTTTTCTACACCTGAGGCCAGGGAACAAGTTTACTTGTTTTAGTGGATTTTTTTGCTTATGATAACTGCATTTTAATATAATTTGTGTTCAATAATGTATATTTTATTTTATACATTTAGAAACATTATTCTGAGAATGAGTCCAAAATGGTTAATGGCATAGAAAAGGTTAGGAAGTTACTTGATTGTAAATTCCACAAAGGCAGTCTCATGTTTATGCTTTGATTCTAATTTAATAGAAAAAATACAGTAGATACTTAACAGATTTTATTGCGCTTTGTACAATTATGTAGTATTCTTAGTCTCAATATATGAAATAGTTTTCAATAATAATAATATGAGACATGTGCTAAACCATAAAGTCTGAGCATGAATCAAATCAATCACTTACATTTATTTCACGTCTATTTTTCCTGCATCTTTATTTACCAAACTTTAGCATATTTCATTTCTAAGAGATGAAAAATAATGATGTTTTTCATTATTTCACTTAGAAGCCATGCTTTCTTCTTATCTCAAGCTTGACTGCTAACTCCCTTTCCATACACACCATTTCACCTAAATTTTATTCTGCATAATTAATAGCACAATCATTAATAAATCATAACATATATTGTACAAAAGGAAAAGAGCATGAAATAATAATTGCTTGTAAATATTCATATCATGAGTAATGAAAAGGTTCATTATGAATAGTGCAACAATCCTACAGAAGATAAAACAAAGTAATAGGGAGCATGTTCACCAGGTTTTCAGCCAAAAAATGAACCAGCAGTCACATTAAAGCTACTGACTTATGTCTACTAATATGAACAAAAAAAAAAAAATGACCTATCAAGGGCCATCATTTTGCACAGAGGAAAATTTGACTGAGAAGAGAATGGGATTAAAATTTTGAGAAGTGACAATAACATCATACTATCTGTCAAAACAGGAGAAAATACAAATGGACCTTTAACTCCAAGAGCAATTTGCCTCTTGGTTCATGTACAGAACTGAGAAAACCTAGTCCTTTATTATTTCTGAGAGAGGTAGGCATCTCAATTTTGTTTACTTCTTCTCCTTGCTGCAGGGGGCTTAAATTCTCTCTAAACTACTTCATCTAATGATGTGAGATATTGTTGTGAGCAAAAATAGTATATCATTCCAACATCAGAAAGGAACTTCAGTTTTCATTTTCATTCCAGGAGAAGTAGCCAGTCCACTGAGGAAAAATGCTAAGTTCACAAAAACAACATATTCACTGCTGTTTTTCTATGTAGTACAGGAAATTTCAATAATGCAAGGCATTGTTTATTTTTCTAAGACCTAAATTAAAGCTAAGGGACTACAGATTAATAGTTTTAGTGACAAATAGACAGTATTCTCAATTTTAACTCTCCCTCTTTTTTTGCTGCAGTTGCTTTGTTAACGACACTGCTGATAATTGTGATAATTGATAGTAATTGCTACTAACAAATAATGGTGTAACATCACAGATAAATTTCAATTAGATTCCAAGATTTTAAAAAAATAAAATGACACAACGCTAGCATCTGATAGAAGTTATCAACTGATTAGATATGATGTCAAAATGTCACAGTGAGGAACTCATTTTCAGAACTCACTGCAGACAAATATCCCCATTAGTGGCATTCTAATAAGCTAAAATAAAATTGTCTAACTTTTCAATGAGAATTTAAGGTGATTTACTATGATTAGAGGAAGTTGACAGTTTTATGAATAATCTTAAAATTGGTTTTACTTGGATGATTTGCTAGAAATACCATAAAACTCTCATCAGTCTCAAACTACAAAGAATTCAGGGTTGACATATAACATCCAAGATGGATTGATGAGATTTTGGAGGGGAAAAGTCATTGAAAATTTGAATTGGTTCCTTTAGAAGTACACAAAGCACATCTTCATTTTGTTCAACTGATATCCACTCTGAACTATGTATGAATCAAGGTTGTTATATGGTTTTGTTATTGTTGTTGGATTTTCCTTGCAAAATACACATGCAAAGACAAACAGGTACTTAGAAAAATCATTTTGCAATTCTAGAAGCTCCTTAACCATTTTTTATAATGGTGTCTCTATTTCACTTATGATGGACATATTTAGGTTGCATTATGTTCTAGAAAGGGAGCATATTAAGATGTCATAGATATAATCTTATATTAAGAAAGAGAGCGTAATTCTCACTGCCATTTGTGAGAATTACATATACAAAGTGGGAAATAGAAGTTTGCAATGATTTTTAATATATCTGCTTTGTCAACTGTTTTGAAACATTTAATAAACAACACATAAGTAAATATTGCCAAATTTTTCTCTTTAAAAAAAGGAATAAATGAAGCAAAATCATCACCACCACCACCAACAACAAAACCCTTAAGCAAGAGAAGGCATCTGTGGTCCTTAGGATGAGATGTTGTATATATTAACATAAGAGTTTCCATATTTTGTTCTGTTTACTTCATAATCCAGTAAAATCCCACGAAAGAAGCTGTACTTACAATTTTCTGTAAAGAAATTAATTGGAATGCAGGAATTTACTCTTTAAATTCTTGAAAATGGAAAGCTATATCTTTCTTTCAGATTAAAGGATTTCATTCACCATTCTTCCTTCTCTTTGAGTGACAGTGAGTGAAGTCCCTGTCTTGGGAATAACCTCACACATTGATTGACCAGAAACTCATAATATAATTAAATGATAGAAAAAAATTTCTATTAGTAACTCATCTAAATGAGCCATAAAGAAACAAAAGTTTTCCCTTCTTTAAGGAGACTCAGATCTCCTGATAAAAACTTGAATTATAAATGTATTTCATGAATATATTGATTTATTAGTGAAGAGTAGAGACAAAGGGAGAAAACTGATTATCACCTCCTCCTTCAAAAGATATGCAAAACCAATGATCAACAATCTATAGCACAGAATGTCACTTGAGCATTTCAAAATACATTCTTAATAATTTATCCTAATTAACCTGCACAAAATTATTCTGAAATACAGGTATTAGGGCAGCTAGGTGGCATAGTGGATAGAGTACCAGCCCTGGAGTCAGGAGGACTTGAATTCAATTTCCATCCTGAGACACTCAATAATTACCTAGCTGTGTGACCTTGGGGAAATCACTTCACTCCACTGACTTTCAAAAAATAAAATAAAATACAATAAAATAAAATAAATAAAATACAGGCATTGTGGCTCTTTGTCAAATAGTTAAGTACCTCCTAGTTTAAAGAGAGTTTTTTTTTTCAGATAAAGTTACTCAAGGAAGTCTAATAAAAAATGAGGTGATATAATAAAAGATGTCTAATGTGCATGGAAGTCAAACAATCTTTTTTATTTCATTCATCCTAAGTAAGATCGTTGATATATTGAAATGCCAGCACATAATCTTGATTACAAATAAAACTAATGATGTGAACAAAAGATCAATTTTTTTTTTAAGATTAACACTTGTATGGGGCATCTAGGTAGCACAGTGGATAGAGCACTGGCCCTGGAGTCAGGAGTACCTGAGTTCAAATCTGGCCTCAGACACTTAATAATTACTTAGCTGTGTGGCCTTAACCCCATTGCCTAGCAAAAATCTAAAAAAAAAAAAAAAGATTAAGACTTGTAAGCAGTACAATAACAAAAATAAATCTGAATGCAATGTTAATGAAAATGATTTGTATACCTACCATGCTTTTGATGACAAAAGTGAGAATTAATTTATATATATATATATATATATATATATGAACTATCATAATGAAATATTGAACATATCAGGCAACTTGATTTGTACCAAAATGATGAAAATGTATTATCATTAAAGATGAGAGAGTATAACAAAATGCTTGTTGGATGTAAAGACAGCAATTTGTGTCAAATCTAATATATTAATTTTTAAAAATTTGTATATTTTGTTTGTTTTCCAATCATATGCAATGGGAGATTTTACAAATCATTTTTTGCAAGGTTTTGAGTTATACATTCTTTTGTTCTCCCTCCCTACCATCCTGACAGAAATCAATTAGATATAAACTCTATATTTATAACTATTGTAAACATAGATCAATAATGAACATTTTGGAAGAAAAAAGTTAGAGAGAAAAAATAATATAACATATAAGACAATTTTTTTAAAAAAATCAAATATAATAAGGTTTGGTATTCATTTAAACTTGACAGTTCCTTCTCTAGATGTGGATGATATTTTCCATTACAAGTCCATGAAAATTGTCTTTGATTATTGTACTACTGAAATTAACATGTCCATCATGGTTGAATGTTGTTCTGGTTCTGCTCATTTCGCTCAGCAACAATTCATGCAAGTCTTTCCAGGCTTTCCTGAAATCCCTCCCTGATGATTTCTCATAGAATAATCATATTGCATCACATACATATGCTAAAATTTGCTTAGCCATTCCCCAATTGATGAGCATTCTTTCAAATTACAATTCATTGCCACTATAAAAAGAGCTGCTACTAACATTTTGCACATGTGGGATTTTTTTCCCCTTTGTCATGATCTCTTCAGGATGCAAACCCAGTAGCATTGTTGGTGGATTAAAGGGAATACACATTTTTACTGTTCCTTTGGGCAGAGATCCAAATTGTTCTCCAGAAAGGTTGGAGCATTTTGCAGCACCACCAACAATGTATTAGTGTCCCAGTTTTCCTGCCTCCCCTCTAACACAGATCACCTTCCTTGCTAATCATATTGAGCAATCTGAGAGTTATAAGGTAGTACCTCAGAGAAGTTTTAATTTGCATTTCTATAATCAATAATGATTTACAGCAATTTTTATATGACTATGGATAAATTTGATTTCTAATGGATAAATTTTGATTTCTAAGAATTTCCTATACAAATACTTTGACCATTTTTTGATTGAGGAATGAGTTTTTAAAAAAAATTTGTCTCATTTCTCCATATATTTTAGAAATGAATTCTTTATCAGAAACCTCATTGTAAAAAATCTTTTCCAACATTCTACATTCATTTTAATCTTTGTTGCAATGGTTTTGTTTGTACAAAGCTTTTTAATTTAATGCAATAAAAATTATCCAGTTTTTTGTTTTATGCTTTTTTATGTTTATTTAATCATAAAGTGCTCCCCTATACATAAATCTGAGAGGTAAACAATTCCTTGTTTTCCTAATTGTTTTATAATATTACCTTTTATGTCTAAATCCTGCAGTCATTTCTTTTTTTTTTAGATTTTTTTCCAAGGCAATGGGGTTAAGTGGCTTGCCCAAGGCCACATGGCTAGGTAATTATTAAGTATCTGAGGCTGGATTTGAACTCTGGTACTCATGACTCCAAGGCCAGTGTTCTATCCACTGTGTCATCTAGCCCCCCGCCACTGCAATCATTTCAGTCTTACTTGGTGTAAGGTGTAAGATGTTGATCTATGGTTACTTTTTGCCAAACTATCTTTCAGTTTTGCCAACAATTTTTAATCAGAGTGAGTTTTTTTTTTTTATCTCAGAAACTGGTATCTTTGGGTTTATCAAAGAGTAGATTACTATATCATTTTCAGCTTTCTCTTTTTCACTTAATCCATTCCACTGATCCACCACTATATTTCTTAATTAATACCAAGCAGTTTTGATGAATAATTCTTATATAATTTTAGATCTGGTATTGCTAGACCACCTTACTTTGCATTTTTTTTTCATTAATTCCCTTGAAATTCTTGATTTTTTTTCTTTCCATATGAATTTAATTACTCTTTTTTTCTACCTCAATAAAGTATTTTTTTTGAAGTTTGATTGGTATGGCACTAAATAAGTAATTCAATTTATGTATAATTTTCATTTTCATTATATTAACTCAACCTATCCATGAGTGATTAGCAATTGCCCTATAATTTATATTCAATTTTATTCATGTAAAAAATATTTTATGTTTGTTTTCATATTGTTTCTGTGTCTGTCTTGGAAAGTAGAATCCCAAAGATTATGTATTGTCTGATGTTATTTTAAATGGGATTTTTCTTTCTGTCTCTTGCTACTTTATTTTATCAGTAATACATAGGGTATTTTTGAGTCTATTTTATATCCTGTGCCTTTGCTAAAGTTGCCAATTTTTCCAGTAGCTTTTGAGATGATTTCCTTGGGTTCTCTATGTATATCATCAAATCATCTGCAAAGACTGAGAGTTTTGTTTTTCACTCCCAATGGTAATTCCTTCAATTACTTTTCCCTCTCTTGTTGCTAAAGCTAATATTTCTACCATAATATTGAATTATAGTGGTGATAATGGACATCCTTGTTTCACACTGAAATTATTCAGAATCCTTCTAATTTATTCCCATTGCATATAAAACTTATTGATGGTTGCAGATAAGTTACTGCTTATCATTTTAAGGAGCATTCCATTTATTGCTATGCTCAGTAATGTCTTTAGTAGGAATGGATGCAGTAGTTTGTAAGAAGTTTTTCAGCAACAATTCAGATAATCATATAATTTCTGATAGATTTGATATTGATATATTGATATGGTCAATTAGGCTTATAGTGTTCCAAATATTGAATCAAACCTGCATTCCTGGTATATGTTCTGTTTGATCATACTGTATTATCCTAGTAATAACCTTCAGCAGTTGCTTTGCTAATATTTTATATAAATGTTATCTTCCATATTTATTAGGGAAATTGATCTATCAGTTTTGACTCTTCCCGATTCAGGTATCAGCATCATATTTGAGTCATAAAAGGAATTTAGCAGACCTTCTTTTTCATCATTTTTCAAATAGTTTATGTAGAATAGAAATCAATTCTTCCTTGTATGTTTGTTAGAATTCACAAGTAAATTCATCTGGTTTGGATTTGTGTATGTGTGTGTGTTGTGTGTGTGTGTGTGTGTGTGTGTGTGTGTGTGTGTGTGTTAGGCAGGTCATTGATGGCTTGGTAGTATCTTAAAAATTATCATTATGAAGTTCTTCAGCTTTAAAAAAATGTAGTTTCCCCATTTTAATGTGGTTGAAGTACACAGCTCTTCAGTAAAGATTGACATGCAAGAGTATTTAGGGAGGACTTCTGGCTAAGAGGGCAGAGAGAACACAGGCACAGGTCTAAAATCTCCTGATCTTTCACCATATATGATATGAAACAAACCTCTTAACAGAAATCTAATCAACAAAGCCCAGAAATAAAAGCCAGGAGAAAGAACATCTAGCTCAGGATTTGTCTTCCACAGTCTTGGGTGAGTCCAGGTACAGAGGGCAGATCAGCCATTGATCAGCCTGATTAGCATCAGGGCTGGAGAACAGGAGCCTGAGGGTCTGAGAACTGGACCTGCTTGTTCATCAGCAGGGCTAGAGCTTGGTGAACCACAGGGGCTTGGGTCAACTTGGGAGTAGAGGCACTGGTGTTGGCACTGACCCTCTCGAACTTGTCCACAGGGCTGGGGTAGGGGAGAATTCCAGGGCACGAGAGCTGCAGACATCATCCTTGGGCACCTCTGGTCCAGCAGAACTCCAGTCCGCCTCTACATTTCAGCAGAAGCCTCCTCCCAGAACAAACACAATTACAGACATTCTTCCCCAGGCACAGGTGTGTGAGGAGATTACCACCTCAAAGATGACCTCACTCCAGGTTATGGTGCACCATTGATTGAAGACAAAAATATTTAACAACTTCAATCACTCCCTCCAGGTCAAGGGAGAGGGCCTCAATCAAGTTCAAAGACACTCTAGAGAAAGCAACTAGCATACCTACTGGCCAACTGGAGAAATTACACTAAGAGAGCAAATCTTCTAGCACACCTTACTGGCCACCTGGAGATATTACACTTAGTGGGTAAAGCCTCTAGGGATTCCAACACCAAATCTCTGTGAACCAGCCCCTCCCCAACTCAAGGTTGTAACAAAAAAGAAGAAAGGTCAGCAGAAAGGTGAATACATAGAAAAATTCTTGGAAGGAAAAGACTCTAACTCAGAGACACCTAGGACCTCTAAGAAGAATATGATCTGGTCACCAGAAAAGAAAGGCTTCCTTGAAGAAATAAATAAGTAAGTTAAAAATCAATTGGGAAATTTGGGGAAAGAAACCTAAGAGAAGATTAACACCTTGCAACAAGAAAACAAATCATTGGAAAATACAATTGGACAAATACAAAATGAGAATAAATCTCTCAGATCCTCAACTGGAAAAACACAAAATGAGAATAATACTCTCATATCCTCAATTGGACAAATACACAATGTGAATAACTCTCTCAGATCCTCAATTGGGCAAATGAAAAAAGAAAATAATCCTCTCAAAATCTCAATTTGTCAAATGGAAAGCTTTCCAAAATAGAATTGACCAACTGGAAAAGGAGTTGCAAAAGGTAAATGAAGAAAACCCCTCTCTAAAAAAGAATGCAATCTGTAGAAACTAATGTCTTCATAAGAAAGCAAGAGGCTGTTAAATAAAACCAAAAAATAGAAAAAATAGGAAAAAAATGTAAAATACCTCATCTTTAAAAACCACTGACTTTGGGAAGAGATTGAGGAGGGACAACCTGAGCATTATTGGCCTTCCTGAAAACACTAAAGAGAAAAAAAAAAATCCTAGACTTAATATTACAGGATTTATTGATGCAAAATTGCCCTGATATCATGGAACCAGATGGCAAAATAGTTATTGAAAGAATACATCAATCCCCTTCTGTAAATTGATCCTAAAATTAAAACACCAAGGAATGTTGTGACCAAATTCCAGAACTATCAGTTAAAAGACAAAATCCTGTAATCAGCTAGAAAGAAACAATTTAGATAAAAAGAAGCCACAGTAAGGCTTAGGAAGGACCTGGCTGCATCAACATTGATAGATCAAAGGGCCTAGAATAAGATATTCTGAAATACAAGGGAGTTTGAAATGTAGCCAAGCATGCACTATCTGGAAAAACTGAGCCTTCATTTTTTCAGGGGAAAAGATGGACATTTAACAAAATTGAAGAATTCCAAAAATTCCTGATGAAAAGACCAGAGCTGAACAGAAAATTTTGTACATCAAACGGAGGTTCAAGAGAAACATGAAAAGGTAATTTAAAAAGGGAGGGGTAAAGGAAAAAAACTACTCTCCAATAAGATGAAACTGGCCAAATCCCAGAATGGGAAAAATATTCTCATAACTATTGAGAATTGTAACTATAACAGAGTGAATATAAGCAACCATAAGTGATGGACACTCATGACTTATCCATGAGACTGCTGTCCAATGGGATGAAACTGGCTAAAACCCTACTTGGGAGAAAGACTAAAAACACTCACGAATTGCAACTCTATTAGATAGACTATACTTAGCTAGAAATGATGGATACTCAGAATTTTCTATGACTCAGATAGAATGATTTAAAAACACTTCCTCCTTAAAAAAGGGGACAGGAAGGAGACTGAAGGAGGGAGGAGATTGAATGGGAGTAAATCTCATTATATTAAGAGGTACAAAAATCATATGGTAATAGAGGGGAAGAAAGGAGGAGATGAGAAACACCTTAATCTTTCCTCTCATAAGACTTGGCTTAAAGTTAATTTAAACAATAAGGTAACTTTAAAAATATCTTACCTTTCAAGTATTAAAAGGGGAAAGGGGAGGGCAGAGACAGGGAATGGGAGAAAAAGAAGAACTAACAGAAGGAAAGGAAGGGAAAAAGTGAAAGGGGAAAGAAAGGGGAGGGGTCAATATAGGAAGGCAAACACACTGAAGGGGATGGTATTCAGAAACAAAATACTGGGGAATAGATAAGGGGGGTAAAAAGGGAAAAATAAAAAGAGAAGGAAGATAACTTTGAATGTGAATTGAATGAATTTTCCCTTAAAACATAAGTGGATAGCAGAGTAGATTAAAAACCAGAATCCTATAATATGCTGTTTACAAGAAACTCATTTGAAGCAGAGAGATACATATAAAGTAAAGATAAAAGGTTACAGCAAAATATATTTTGCTTCAGTTGCAGTGAAAAAATCAGGGTTAGCAATCCTTAGCTCAGACAAAGCAGCAGCAAAAACAGACAGCATTGAAAGAGATAAGGAAGGAAACTATAATCTCCGAAAAGATACCATGGATATTAAAGTGATTTCAATACTGAATATGTAAGCATCCAATGCAATAGCACCCAAATTCTTAGAGATGAAGTTAAAAGAACTCCAGGAAGACATACACAGCAAAGCTCTATTAGTGAGAGACCTCAACTTTCCCCTCTCACATTTAGGTAAATTGAATCATAAAATAAACAAGAAAGAAGGTAAAGAGGTAAATAGATTTTTACAAAAACTAGATATGATAGATATCCAGAGGAAATTGAATGGGGACAGAAAGGAATATAGCATTTTCTCTGCAGCACATGGCACTTATACAAAAATTAACCATGTACTAGGACATAAAAACCTAATCATCAAATGCAGAAAGGCAGAAATAATGAATACGTTGTTCTTAGATCAAAATGCAATAAAAATCATCTGCAATATTGGGCCATGGAGATATGGATCCAGAAATAATTAGAACAGAATACCCTATTTTAAAGAGTGAGTGGATCAAACAAAATATTACAGAAAAAATTAATTATTTTATCCTCGATAATGACAATAATGAACCAACATATTAAAACCTATGGGATACACTCAAAGTGGCAGTCAGGGGATATATGATGCCTTTAAATGCTTACATGAATAAAGAAATTAGAGAAAAAGTAAATCAATAAACTAAATATTCAACTAAAAAAATTAGAGAAAGAACAAATTTAAAAACCCTACTTAAATATCAAATTAGAAATTTTAAAAATTAAAGGAGGAAATTAATAAACTCAGAAGCAAAAAAACTGCTGAATTAATAAAAGAGTTGGTTATATGAAAAAGCAATTAAATTGATAAACCTCTGGTCAATCTGATTTAAAAAAAGAAAGAAGAATACCAACCTGCTAGTTTCAAAAATGAGAAAAGTGAACTCATAACCAAAGTGGAAGAAATTAAAGTAATAATTTGGAATTATTTTGCTGAATTCTATGCCAAAAAATTTGACAATCTAAGGTAAATGGATGAATATTTACCTATAATATAAGTTGGCCAAGTTAAATGAAGACAAGAAAAAATACATCAACAACCCTGTCTCAGAAAAAGAAATTCAACAAGCCTTCATTGATCTCCCTAAGAAAAAATCTCCAGGGCCTGATGTATTCATGAGTTAATTCTACCAAACATTTAAGCAACAATTGGTTCCAATTCTATATGAACTCTTTGGAAAAATAGGGGAAGACAGAACTCTGCCTAACTCTTTCTAAGACAGTAATATGATGATGATACCTAAACCAGGAAGAGTTAAAACTAAGAAAGAAAATTATTGACCTATCTACTTGATGAAGATAGAAGAAAAATCTTAAATAACATATTAGCAAAACTATTTCAACAAATTATCACTAGGATAATACATTTTGACAAAGTATGATTTATCCCCAGGAATTCAGGGTTGGTACAATATTTGGGAAACTGTTAGTATAATTAATTATAGCAACAACAAACCTATTAGAAATTATATGATTATACCTATAGAAACTGAAAAAGCTTTTGAAAAAATACAGCACCCATTCCTGCTAAAAACAGTAGAAAGTGTAGGAATGATAGGACTGTTCCTAAGAATAATAAGTAGTATCTATCTGAAGCCATCAACAAATAGTGTATTCAAAGGGGAGAGGATAGAGGCATTCCCAATAAGATCCAGGTTGTAACAAGGATGCCCATTATCACCACTACTATTCAATACAGTATCTGAAATGTTAGTTTCAGCAATTAGGGAACAAAAAGAAATTGAAGGAATTAGAATTGGGAAGGAAGAGACAAAACTCTCACTGCCTGCGCATGATATGATATATACCTAGAGAATCGCAAGAAATCATCCAAAAAACTGCTGGAAACAATGAGCAGTTGTAGCAATGTTGCATGATATTAAAAAACCCTCATAAATCCTCATCTTTTCTATATGTGACTAGCAAGATACATCAGGAAAAGCTAGAAAGAGAAATCCCATTCAAAGTAACCTCAGAAAATATAATATACCTGGGAGTCTATTTGCCAAGGCAGAATCAGAAACTTTTTGAAAACAGTTTCAAAACACTTCTCACACAAATTAAATCAGATTTAAATAACTGAGCAAATATCAACTGCTCATGGATAGGTCAAGCTAATATAATAAAAACGACAATTTTACCAGGACTAAATTATGTGTTTAGTGCCATACCAATCAAAATTCCAAAATATTACTCTGAGTTAGAAAAAGTTGTAAATAAATTCATATGTAGAGATACAAAGTCAATAATTTCAAGGGATTTAATGAAAAAAAAAGAGCAAAAGGAGTTGGTTATCCCTGTCTCATCTAAAGTCATATTATAAAGCATCAATCATCAAAACTGTCTGATATTGGCTAAGAAACAGAGTGGTGGACCAGTGTAATAGCAAGAAACTATTATAGGAATCTGCTGTTCGATAAACCCAAAGAGTATAGCTATTGGTTCAACAAATTCTCCCTTCAATAAAAACTGCTGAGAAAATTGGAAGTTAGTATGGCAGAAACTTAGATTAGACTAACACCTTGCACCCTATACCAAGATAAGAACCAAATGGATAAAGGATTTACACATAAAAACAATATTATAAGAAAATTCGAAGATCAAGGTGGAATTTACCTGTCAGATCCATGGAAAGGGAAGCAGTTTATGAATAAGGAAAAGATGGAAAGCATCACAGAAAATGAACTAGAAGATTTTGATTACATTAATTTAAAAAGCTTTTGCACAGATAAAACCCAATGTAACCAAAGTCAAAAGAACTGTAGTAAACTGAGAAAACAATCTTTACAGTTAATGTTTCTGACAAAGGACTCATTTCTAAAATATACAGAGAACTGAGTCAAACTAAAAAAAAAAAAATCCCCAATTGACAAATGGTCAAAGGATATGCAAAGGCAATTTACAGAAGAGGAGATCAAAGCAATCCACAGGCATATGAAAAATTGCTCAAAATCATTACTTATTAGAGAAATGAAAATTAAAATATCTCTGAGGTACCACCTCACACTTCTCAGATTCATCAATATGACCAGAAAAGACAATGATAATTGTTGAAAGGGCTGTGGGAATTCTGGGACATTGTTACATTGTTGCTGTAGCTCTGAACTCATTCAACCTTTCTGGAAAGCAATTTGGAACTATGTCCAACCTTTTAATCCAGCAATACCACTTACTGGGTCTATACCCTGAAGAGACGATGAAAAAAGAGTAAAAACATCACTTGTACAAAAATATTCATAGCAGCCCTGTTTGTTGTGGCAAAGAACTGGAAATTAAGTAAATGTCTTTCAATTGGTAAATGGCTTAGCAAACTGTGGTATATGCATGTCATGACCACTGCTATTGTATTAGAAAGCAGGAGGGATGGGAATTCAGGGAAGCCTGGAAGGATTTGCATGAACTGATGCTGAATGAGATGGGAAGAACCAGAAAAAACACTGTACATCCTAACAGCAATATGGGGGCAATGATCAACCTTGATGGACTTGCTCATTCCATCAGTGCAACAATCAGGGACAATTTGGGGCTGTCTACAATGGAGAATACCATCTGTATTCAAAGAAAGAACTGTGTAGTTTGAACAAAGGCCAAGATTATTAAATTTAATTTAGAAAAAAAACCGATAGATATCTTGTTGTCTGATTTTGCTATCTCTTATACTTTATGTTTCTTCCTTAAGGATATGATTTCTCTCTCATCAAATTCAATTTGGATCAATGTATACCATTGAAACAATGTAAAATTTTGCTAATTACCTCTTTGGGCGGGGTAGGGAGGTAGGATTAGGGGAAATATTGTAAAACTCAAAATAAAATATTTAAGAAATAGAGCACTGGCCCTGGAGTCAGGAGTACCTGAGTTCAAATCTGGCCTCAGACACTTAATAATTGCCAGCTGTGTGGCCTTGGGCAAGCCACTTAACCCCATTGCCTTGCAAAAAAACCTAAAAAAAGAAATAAAAAAGAGTATTTAAGGAACAGAGAATGAATATCCATTCATTGCTATTCATAAATCACTTCAGTTCGGTGCACAAAATGAAAATAATCCTAGGAAGGAATTCTGCCAAAATCCTTTTACAAGCAAACATGGTGCTGATACATAAACCAGGAAGAAATGACACAAACAAAATTATAGACCAATATCCCTAATTAGCAAAAATCTTAAATAAAATTTTGGCAATAAGACTACAACAAGTTATTTCCACGATAATACACCATGAACAGGCAGGCAGGGGTGGTTAAACATTAGGAAAACATATAACATAATGAAATATGTCAATAGTAAAACCAACCAAAATCATATGATTATTTCAATAGATGCTGAAAATGTTATAAAACATAACATCCATTCCTATTAAAAGCACTAGAAAGTTTAGGAATAATTGGAGTTTTTCCTTAAAATAATAAATAGTATCTATCTAAAACCAGCAACAAATATTATATGTAATTGGAATAAACTCAGATTATTCCCAATAAATTCAGGGGTGAAAAAAAGATGCTCATTATCACAGTACTATTCTATATAGCATTAGAAATGCTAACAGTAGCAATAAGAGAAGAAAAAGAAGTAATTATAATTAACAAAGAGGAAGCAAATAATATTATATAATATAAAATAATGTTATAAATAACCCAAGATGATATATGGTATACTTAAATACCCCACAAAAATCATCTAAAAAGGTACCTGGAACAATTAAATAACTCAGCAAATTGGTAGGAAATAAAATAAACCCACTTAAATCATCACTCTTATAGATGAACAACATAGACAAAAAAATAAGAAAAAGAGAAATTCCATTTAAAATAACCATTTTGCTATATGAACAGCATAGCCAAAGTGCAAGAGATAGAAAGACAAATTCCATTTAAAATAACTATAGCCTGTCATTAAATACTAACTCCCAAGAAAAATCCAGACACTGTATGAATTCAGTTATAAAGCATTTCTCACCCAAATAAAGTCAGATCTAAATAATTGGAAAATGTCAAATACTTATTGCTAGGTCAAGCTAATATAATAAAAAAAAAAAAGACAATTGTACCCGAATTAAATTACTTATTCAGTGCCATACCAAACTCTCAAATAACTACTTTACCAAACTAGAAAAACTAGCAACAAAATTCATCTGGAGCTACAAAAGGGCAAGAATAACAAGAGAACTGGTGGGAAAAAAATGGAAAGGTGGTCAAGTGCTACTGCATCTAAAACTATACAATAAAGCTGCAATCATCAAAACAGCCTGGTATTGTTTAAGAAATAGAGAATTGGAGCAGTGGAATCAGAAAGGATCAAAAGAAGTAGCAACAAATGACTACAGCAATCTACCATTTGACAAACCTAAAGACTGTGGGATAAGAACTCACTATTTGGCAAAAATTGCTTGGAAAACTGGAAAATATTCTGGCAAAAATAAGGCAGAGATCCACATCTCATGCCCTATACCAAAATAAGCTCAAAATGAGTACAAAATTTAGACATAAAGAGCAATACCATATATAAGTTAATAGATCAATAAATACTCATCAGATCTATGGAAAGTAGATAAATTTATGACCACACTAGAATTAGAGCACATTATAAACTTCAAAGTGAATGATTTTGAATATATTAAATTATAAAGATTTTTGTACCAAGGTTTTGCTGCCAAAATTTGAAGGAAAGCAGAAAAATGGGAAACAATCTTCACAACTAGTAGTTCTAATAATGGTCTAATTTTTAAAATATACAGAGAATTGCATCAAATTTATAAGGTCATCTGATTTCCCAGTTGATAAATTGTCAAAGGATGTGAACAGTTTTCAAATGAAGAAATTAAAGCTGCATTTAATCATATGAAAAAATACTCCAAATTATATTTCACTAGAGAAATGCAAATTAAAACAACAATGTGATATCATCTCACAGCTATCAGATTGTTTAAAATGAGAGAAGGGGAAAATGATCAATAGAGAAGTTGTGGGAGGATTGGGACTTTGATTGCTTTGCCAGTGGAGTCTGGAAGGGATCCAACCTTTCAAGAGAGCAATATGGAACTATGCGCAAAGAACAATAAAACTTTTCACACACTTTGACCCAGCAATTCAAATTCTAGGCTTATATCCAAAAGAAATCATAGAAAAAGAGAAAAGTTGTACTGTTTCAAAATATTCGTAGGAAATATTTTTGCAGAGGCAAAGAATTGGAAATTGGAGGGATGCTCATCAACTGGGGAATGGCTAAACAAGTTATGGTACACAAAGAATATGGAATATTATTGTCCTATTAGAAACCATAACTGGTCAGACTTTAGAGATGCATGGAACAACTTATGGGATCTGATGCTGACCAAAGGGAGTTAAACCAAGAGAACAATGGACACATGAATGGCAACATTGTGAGATGAAAAACCTTGATAGAAGCAGCTCTTCTCAACAGTCAGGAAAGTTAGGACAATTGTATTAGACTGGCTATGGCCTATATCATCCCCATACATAGGAAGAATAGAAAAACAAAACACGCATTAAAAAAAAAACCATCATAATCTGATGAAGATTTTATAAAATTTATCTCTTATGTATCTCTTTCCATTAATCCTAAATCTCCATGCCAAAAATTACTAATCTTTAAGCATGTTTATCAAAATATGTATGTGCAATGATAACCTGAGTGTTCACCACTGAGGGAAGCAGGGAAGCATCGAAAGGGAGAGTAGAAGGAAATTTTGCATTTTAAAGATATACATATGCTTATGGATGAAAAAAATAAATAAATTTATAAAAAATAAAATATTTTTTAGATACCAAAATATAATTCTCATAAAAGTGTATTTAAGTATTTTGTCTTCTCTTTTGAGTTTACCTCCATTCCTTTGAAGCATTAATGAAAAACACATACCTCAGTTATGAAGAAAGGTTATTAAATTGTTTTAGACACCATAAAGGTAGATGTGAGGGAACATTGATTTTGACTTTATTTTTACTTTAGGCATTGTCTAAATGAAAACTTGGATAATACTGCCAAAATATGAAATGATTAGATAATGTGATCAGGTAGTTTTACAATGTGATGACGATTAATAAAAGTTAGATTTTTGTATTGTTTTTGTTTTTAAGTATTGCTTAATTTTCACAACTCGTGTCATTTTAGTGTGTAAAAAGTTCACAATGCCAAATATCTAATGGTTCATATAATTTTAATTTATCCAATATACCTATGTCCATTATTGAAGAGTAATGAATTTTTTGGCAAATCACTGAAGTAAAATGAGCATGCGGTTCACTAAATCTAATAGGACAATTTTCACATAAACTTGCTTTCTAAATAGATTTTGTGCATGCAAAACATAGGCAGTGTTTTTATTTGTTGATTGATTGATATATCTACTAATTTGTTTATTTAAGTGTGATTTTATCTAATGATAGTGTAATTCATTTTTAAATATCATTTTATTTTATATTATGTTTTAATAATATAATAAAATGCTTTCAGTTAAATACAAAGTGTTTTCTACATTCATTTTCTTGTAAGCTTTTGAGTTTCACATTTTTTACTGATTTTTCAAATTTATTTTCATCCTTTTGTACATGTATATTTCCAAGTTACAAAGTTTTCTTCCACCCTCCCTTCTCACCCACATCCCCTCAGCTAGGAAAGATCAGGTTAGCATTTTACATACATGTTTTGTACAAATTAGTAGTTTTGGGCATGAGGAATCAAGATAAAGGGATAGAGATACATAAGAGATAATTTATATAAAGTGTTCTTCAGATGTGGGATGTTATTTTTTCTGTGTATTTTATTTTGTTTTGCTTTTCTTCCTGTGGTTGGGATAATATAGTTCATAATCTGTTATACGGCTATCTGAGATCTCTCGGCTGCCAAGAGGGGTTACTTCCATCAAGGATTTCATTCTCAAAATGCTGATGTGTAAATTGTTCTCTTACCTCTACTCCCTTTGCTCAGCATCAGATCCCAAAAGTCATTCCATGCTTCCATGCTTCTCAAATTCAACTATTTATTGTTGCTTATAGAACAATAATCTTCCATAGATTAATGTACCATAATTTTTTTTCCATTTGCCAATTGATGGGCATCCCCTAAATTTCCAGTTCTTTGCCACTACAAAAAAGGCTGCTAAGAATATTTTAGAACATGTCAGACTTTTTCCATTTTTTTATAATTTCTTCTGTACATAGTCCTAGAATTGGAATTGCTGTGTCAAAGTTTTATAGCTCTTTGAGCTTAGTTCCATATTGCTCTCCAGATATGTTCACAGCAACATCAATGTACCAATCCTCCCACAACCTCTCCAACATTGATCATCTGTACTTTTTCTCATCTGGGCTAATCTACTAACTGTGAGATGATACCTCATTGTTTTTTTAAATTGTATTTCTCTAATCAATTGTAATTTGGAGAATTTTTTCATATGCTCACATATAACTTTAATTTCTTCATTTGAAAACTGTTCATATCCTTTGACTATGAATTGTAGAATGACTTTGTGATTTTACAAATTTGATACAATTCTCTATATATTTTAGAAATGAGACCTTTATTAGAACATATTAGAACATCTGGTTGTGAAGATTCTTTTTTTTTTTTTTAGTTTTTTTTGCAAGGCAAATGGGGTTAAGTGGCTTGCCCAAGGCCACACAGCTAGGTAATTATTAAGTGTCTGAGACCGGATTTGAACCCAGGTACTCCTGACTCCAAGTCCAGTGCTTTATCCACTACGCTACCTAGCTGCCCCGGTTGTGAAGATTCTTTGCCAACTTAGTGCTTTTCTTCTAATTTTGGCAGCATTGATTTTATTAATGAAAACTTTTAAATTAAATATAGTCAAAATCATTCATTTTGCAGTTTATAATGAGCTCTAATTCTTATTTGGTCATAAATTTATCCCTTTTTCATAGATCAGATATATGGAATTTTTTTTGGTCTATTAATTTATCTATGGTAATGCTCTTTATGTCTGAATCTTGTACCTATTTTGGTATAAGGGGTGAGACATGGATCAATGCAGAGTTTTTGCCATACCATTTTCCAGTTTTCCCAACATTTTTGCCAAATAATGAGTTCTCATCCCAGAGCCTAAGGTCTTTGGGTTTGTCTAATAGTAAATTCCTGTAGTCATTTATGGTGTTTTCTTTTGAACCTATCATAATCCACTAAGCATTACTCTATTTCTTAACCAGTGCCAGGCAGTTTTAATGACTGCCACTTTATATTATAGTTTTAGATCTAGTAGAGCCAGGCTGCCTTTCTTTACATTTTTCAATCAGTTCCCTTGCTATTTGTGCTTATTACTCATTTTTGTAGCTCAGTAAAGTATTTGTTTGGTAGTTTGATTGTTATGCCACTCAATAAGTAATTTAATTTGGGTACAATTGTTATTTTTATTAAATTATCTTGACCTAAACATGAGGATTAGACATTTTTCCAATTATTTGAATTGAATTTATTTGCATGAGGAGAGATTTATTATTGTGTTCATATAATATCAAAACAAAAGTTTTAAATTAATTACTATTAGAGCATATAAAAATTATACCTTTAATAATGTTGGTTTATATCAATAATGTAGGATTTATTCAAGATTAAGATATAAATATAACAAACAATGTTATTGCTGCAAATATAATTATATGCATATACATTTGTTATATATTTTATCATACATATTATATGCTTTTTATCATACATATTATCTGATTTTGGTTTGTTTATTTGATATTATTATAGTAATTTTGTTATAAGAATAAGCATAAACCCCCCTCCCCCCCAAGAAGATGAGAAACCTCAAGAATAGTGTGAGAGAGAAAAAAATGTACTTCAGTCTGTGTTCAGATTCCAATGGCTTTGTCTCCGGGGTTAGTTACCTTCTTTATCATAAATCCAACAGAAAAGTTGCTGCAATATTTTTCCCACAGTTGCTATTACTAGCTGTATTTCCCTCTACTCTATTCCTCCTCACCTTCATTTATTCTATTCTCTCTCTCTTTTCATCCTGGCGCTGTCCAAAAGTGTGTTGTGTGTGAGTGCCCTCTCCCACAATCTCCTCGCTCTTCTATCACCTATTGTCCTCTTCCTTCCCCCCATTAGCCCTTATCCTATTCCTTTCTTCTCAGTTTTCTCTAGGGTAAGATAGATTTCGATATCGTATAGGGTGTATATGTTATTTCCTCTATGTACCATTTCTGATAAGAATGAAGGCTCACTCATCCCCACCCCGTCACCTTCCCCTGTTCCACTTCATTGAAAAAGCTTTTTCCTTGAATCTTATGTGAAATATTTTAGCTCCTTCTTCCTCTCCTTTATCTTCCTACCCATATTTCCCTTTATCACCCATTGACTCCACCTTTTTACTATACCATTATATTCAACTCCTTACTGTGCCCTGTCTATATATGTTCCTTCTAACAGCTGTTATAAATGATAATGTTCATATAGTTATCATATATATCTTCTTCCCATGCAGGAATACAAGCAGTTCAATATCCTTAAGTTCCTCATAGTTAGTCGTTCTTGTCCAGCCTTCTATGCTTGACCAGAGTCCTGTACTTGAAGATCGTACTTTCTCCTCAGCTCTGTTTCTTTCAGTATGACAGTTTGAAAGTGCCCTGTTTCATTGAAATTCCATTCTTTCCCCTGAAAGAGGATGTTTGGTTTTGTTGGGTAGTTGATATTCAGTTGTAAACTAAGGTCTTTTGCCTTCAGGAATATCATGTTCCAATCCCTATGAGTCCTTAATTTAGATGCTGCCAGATCCTTTGTAATCCTTATTATGTAGCCATTGTAGTTGAATTGTTGTTTCTGGTAGTTTTTACTATTTTCTCTTTGACTTGGAAGTTTGGGAATTTGGCTATAACATTCATGGAAGTTTGTCTTTGGTGGTCTCTTTCAGGAGGTGACAGGTGAATTCCCTCAATTTTTATTTTACCCTCTGCTTCTAGGATCTCAGGGCAATTTTGCTCTATTATTTCTTGAAAAATGAAGTCTACGTTCTTTTCATGTTCATGACTTTCAGGTAGCCCAATAATTTTTAAATTATTTCTTCTGGATCTTTTTTTGAGGTCAGTTGTATTTCCAATGAGATATTTCACATTTTCTTCTACTTGTTGGCTTTTTTGGAAGTTTAATTGCTTCCTAATTTCTTGCAAAGTCATCAGCTTATTTAAGTTCTATTCTGCATTTGAAGGAGTTATTTTCTTGAGAGAACTTTTATTATCTCCTTTTCCAGCTGTCCAATTCTACTTTTTTAAGGCATTCTTCTCCTCATTTGCCTTTCATTTTGTTTTTTTTTTTCATTTGGCCTAAACAGATTTTTAACACATTATTTTCTTCATTATTTTTTCTGTTTCTTTCACCAAGCAGCTGATTTGGTTTTCATTAGTTTTCTGCATCGCTCTCATTTCTCCTCTCAATTTTTCCTCCAGCTTCCTTAATTGCTTTTTAAAGTATTTTTTGAGTTCATCCATAGTCTGACCCATTTTCTATTTGTCTTGGAGGTTTGGGATATAGCAGCTTCACTTTTATCATCATTTGTGTATGTGTTTTGATCTTCCATCTTCTTTGGTCAGATTCTCCTTTTTCTGTTGTTTGCTAATTTTCTCAGCCCAAGATTAATTTATTACATTTCTAAGGCTTTGGGAGGTTTTTGGGAACACCCCATTGGGAACTTTATTCCTCCAAGGTCTTATGCTCTCTTGCCTGTGCTTTGATATGTAGATGAGCAGGGGCACATGCTCTGGACCCAGCTCTGGACCTTGGCCACCTATGGGTTAGGAGATGCCTGGGGGGTGTGAACCCGCCCACATGGGTGCTGGGAACGCCCCAGTAAGAGGAGTGGCTCCGCCCATGAGGGAGGAACAGGGGAGGAGCTCGGGGGAGGAACAGAAGACTAGATAAGGGAGGGGACTGGGGAAGAGGAGAGGCTTTTTTCCCTGCTATGTAAGGAATAAAGACCTGCTTGTTAGACTGCAACCGGGTGTTCTGTCCAGTTATTGCCCTCCTTCCCCAAAGGAGGGTCCGTGCGTCCGAAGACCGGGGAAAGGTATGTATCCAGGCGAAGGCTCGGGATAGGTCCCTGAGCAGGCACAGACCTCTGCTCTGGAACTAAGGGTCCCTGTTATCTTAATATGGAAAGCCAAATTGCAACCTGGATATGAGTGTGGGCAAACAGCAGAGTCCTGCCCCAGGGAGAACAAAGAAATTTCTGCAGTCTCCCATGACCCCATTACCATTTGAGGGTTTTGCTGTGGAGGCGCAGGCTTTTTTCCCCCTGTTTCTCACTGCATTTCTGAGGCCAGTGCTCCTCACTCCACACTCATTCTGATGTAGCACAGTTCTCTCATGACCCCTTCAAGCTATTCCACATGATGCCTGGTCTGGGCTGGGCTGGGCTGCTCTGTACCTGGGGCTTTTGTTGAACTCTGTGTCCTGGTGAAACACACTTTTCACGTGGAAATTCTAAGTTATCTTGGACTGGGACAATGTATCAGTCTTTTTGTGAGTTCTGCCCCTCTAAATTTTAGCTAGTGTCATAATTTGATGGCTTTCAGAGTTTTTTGAGGAAGGAGTTGTCCAGGAAATGCTGCCTTCGTGTTGCCATCTTGGCTCCACCACTCTATAGTGATTTTAAATGGAATTTCTCTATCTCTTGTACTTGGGCTTTGTTGTTCATGTGTAGAAATTCTGATGATTTATGTGGGTTTGCTTTATATCCTCCTACTTTGCTTAATTTGATAATTGTTTCAAAAAGTTTTTCAGATGATATGCTTTTTTAAGCTTTTTTAAGCAGATTAACATATGCCATCATATCATCTGAAAAGAGTAAAAGTTTTGCTTCTTCATAGCCTATTCTGATTCCAACAATTTCTTTTTCTTCTCTTATTGCGACTGTTAGCATTTCTAATACTATATTGAATAGTAATCATGATAGTGGGCATCTTTGTTTCATACCTGAATTTATTGGAAATGCTCTGAGTTTATTCCATTAAATATAATATTGGTTAATGGTTTTAAATAGATACTATTTATTTTTTTAAGGAAAATTCCATTTATTAATATACTTTCTAGTGTTTGTAGTAGGAATGAATGTTGAATTTTATTAAAGGCTTTTTCATATTTCTTGAGATAATCATATGGTTTCTGTTGATTTTACTGTTGATATGTTTAATAATGATAAGTGTTTTACTAATGCTGAACCAACCCTGCCTGCCTGGTATAAATCCAACCTGATCAAGGTGTATTACACTGTAATAACTAGCTGTAGTCTCATTGCTAAAATTTTATTTAGATTTTTGCATCAATGTTCATTAGGGAGATTGGTCTATATTTTTCTTTACTTTAGTTCTTCCTGATTAATGACACACTGTTCGTCTCATAAAAGGAGCTTGGTAGACATTTTTCCTCTCCTATTTTTTAAATAGTTTACATAGAATAGGAATTACTTGTTCCTTAAATGTTTGGTAGAATTCATGTTGAATCCATCTGTACCTGGAGACTTTTTCTTAGGGAGTTTATGGATGGTTTCTCCAATTTCTTTTTCTTTAATGGAGTTATTTACATTATTTCCCCTTCTGTTAATTTGGGTAGTTTGTATTTTTGTAAATATTCTTGCAATTCTCTCAAGTTGTCCAATTTATTGGCATGCAGTGTGAGAAAGTAGTTCCTAATTACCTCTTTAATTTCCTTCTCATTGGTAGTTAGTTCACCCTTTTCATTTTTGTTACTGGTTATTTGTTTATCTTTGCTCTTTTTAAAGCAGATTAATGAAAGATTTGTGTCTTTTATCAACTTTTTCATAAAACCAATTCTTTTATTTACTTTTGAGATAAATGATTTTTTTCCACTTTTTATTAATCTCTCCCATCATTTTCAGAATTTCCAGCTTGGTATTTAAGTGGGGATGTTTAATTTGTTCTTTTTCTAGTATTTTTAGTTGCATACCCACTTCATTGTTCTCCTCTTTATTTTATTCATATAGGCAGTTAGAGATATAATGTTTCCCCTCAAAACTGCCTTAACTGCATATAATAAATTTTGGTATGATTTCTCATTAGTATCATTTTCTTGGATATAATTAGTGATTATTTCCATTATTTGTTGCTTGACCCACCCATTATTTTAGATAAAGTTATTTAATTTTCAAATAGTACTTGGTTTATCTTTCTCTGACCCTTTACTCCATGTAATTTTTATTGTATCATGATCTGAGAAGTGTGTATTTATTATTTCTGTCTTTCTGCATTTGGTTTTTCATGAAGATGCCATGTACTGCTGAGAAACAGGTATATATTCTTTTCTGTCCCTATTGAATGTCCAGAGTTCTATCATATCTAAGTTTTCTTATTTACTTTGTTGTTAAATTAATCTAGTTCTGAGAGAAAGAGGTGAAGTCTCTTATGTTTAAAGATTTTCTTTCTATTTCTCCTTCTAATTCATTCACTTTTTCCTCTAGCAATCTGGAAGCTATCCCACTGGGTATATAACATATTTAGTCATGATATAACTTCATTTCCAATCATGCCTTTTAAGAAGATGTAGTTTCCTTACTTATCCCTTTTAATGAGATTGATTTTTGCTTTTACTTTGTCTGAGATTAGAATAACTACTCTGGATGTTTGTTTGTTTTTCTTACTTCAACTGAGGTATAATGTATTTTGCTTCAACCTTTTATCTTTTTTTAGTGTGCATCTTTCTGCTTCAAATGTGTTTTTTGTAAACAACATATTGTACGATTCAGGTATTTAATACATTCTGCTATCCATCACCATTTTATGGGACAGTTCATACCATTCACATTTATAGTTAAGATTACTAATTCTGTATTTCCCTCTCTGGTATCTTTCTCCATTTATGTTTATTTATTTCCTTTTCTCTTATTATTCTCATCAAAATTTTACTAGCTTTGCCCTTTGATTTATACTTTTTAATTTAAATTTCAGTTCATTTTCACCTCTACCTTACCTTACCTTTTATCAGTCTGTTCTTCCCTTATCTTCCCCCTTTCCCAGTACCCCCCTTCCCTGTAGATTAAGTTAAATTTTTAAAATCAAATGTGAAAGTATCTTATTTCCTCACTGGCATGAATCTATTGAATAGAATTTATACAACATTCAGATTCTTCCTTTTTTTCCCTCTAAAATTATAAAATCTTTGTGCCTCTTTCCTTGGTGCTCTAATATGCTGGATAAGCTGTCATTGTTCTCAAGATATCATGGTGGGGAACCAAGGTGGCAGCATGAGAACAGGCTTTCTCAGGAGCTCTCTCCAAAATATTCCAAAAACCTTAAAATTATGACTCTAATTTTTCAAGAGACAGAAACCACAAATAGATCCAGTGATGCAATTTTCCAGCCAAAGTAATCTGGAAAATAGTGGGAAGGCACTGTTCTACAGGGTTGGAGCAAGCAGCAGCTCATTACATGTAAGGACCTTCATCCTTATGGGAGCAGCCCCAGGGCTCCTGGGTGCCTAAGGGTCCTGACTTGTGGCAGCAGAAGCAGTTTCCTAAACTGCCACCCCAAGGAACATCAAGCACAACTTGGAAGATCAGCAGGGTGAGCATGAAGCCCAGGCCAGCAGGGCCCTCCTCAGCATGCCTTGTGTCCCTCAGTGCAGCCCAGATCCCAGGAAATGGAAGCAGGTCTGTGAAACCATCCAGCAAGAGTCACCAGCAGCCTCTCCCTGACTGTTTAGCCCAGGAAGGTAAGGGATTAGAGAGAGAGTGTTGAGGTCTGTCCTCTGTCCTTGGGACAGGACTCTGGAGCTATGACCATATTCAGATCCTGGTGGCAGTCTGGGGCCTCAGAGGAGTGAGCATGTAGCCATTCAACAGAGAAGGAGAATAGTCAGAATCTCACTTGCTGAGGTCCTTGAGAGGGTGTCCCAATGACACTCAAAAGCTCAGAAAGTACTCCAAACCAGGTGTGGACTGGGAAAATGAGTAAACAGAAAAGAAAAAAAGGAACCTGACCACAGACAATTACTTTGGTCCCATAGAGGACAAAAACACAAAACACAAAATCAGAATATGAGAAAGTTTGAAATAAAATTAATATTTTTCAGAATTCATTCAAACCATTAGAATATTTCTAAATTTAAAAAATCAGTAATAAGCATAACACATTAAGAACTAGATTTCACAAAACACCTTTCCATTATTCCATCTATACCTGGACCTACAGTTCTAGAGCAAGGTCCAACACATCATTTTAAAATTACAGGGAACCCAGAGGGTCTTTGATAACTTCCCTCATTATTCCTACAAAGCAATCAATCATTAATTCCAGGTTTGGCCACATTACAGTAAAATAGCTTACATTTCCAAAAGTAGATCATATGTTTGATAACACTCTTCAACACCTTACTCATTGATAAGTCATCTAATTAGGATTACATAATTTTTAATTTCCTTATCATTTTCCAAAACTCCTCACATTTACACAACAATATCGGAAAGGGTATCTTGCAGTTACACTATCCTTATGAATTTGCATGTAACATGGCGGAAGAAATCTGCAATTTTACTTCTTTAAAATTTAAACATTAAATCCTTAATCTGCATGAAACAAAGTTTTCATGTCGATAGTTAATTCTCTTAAAGCAAAACAAAACAACAGGTTTTCTTAAAGTTAACTTTACAATTAAGTATTTGTACACACAAACCTCTTCGAAATTTGTGCTTTATAAGCTTATTTATCTCTTCTTCTAAATGCAATTCTATTTTCAAAAACAAAGAAAATAAGATTCTTCATGGATTTTAGCCTTATACATATGATAATTTCAAAAGTTCAATGTATACTTTTTACCCATAGTGTTAACATTTATGTATGAAATTTCTTCTTCTTAAATAACAGATGTCAATTCATTCATTGTTCATCATTGTAACACAAATTTAAATTCTCAAAAAAATGCTTCAATCTGTTCTTATACAAAAGTTACTAATTTTTCACTACATATTTCAATTTCATGTAGTTTACCTTTACTCCCTAGAATTCTGCAAGTCAGAAAAATTCTTTAGACCACTTGTTTCTAAAAATCCCTTTTTTTATGGTTACAAGATTTTCTATACTTCTCTCAAATTCCAAAAGCCATATTCAAAATAATTTTCAATCATTTTCTTTTTCAAAGGTTCAAATTCTTTTTATCTTTATCAGTGCAATTCTAACTTCTCAATATACTAACTTATAAGAGTTTTCTATCCTTACTGACCAACATTTCTAAATATTAAAGCACTTTATGTTCTGGTAATTGGAGATTCCCCTCAATTTAAGATATTAAAATAACATATATTATATTAATTCTTTTACCTTTACTATTTATCATTTCTCACTCACCCCAGATTTTTCCAGATACAGGAACCAATACCAAACATATTTTGAATTGGTGTTTCCTGATTCCCCTTGTTTAGTAATTCTAAAGCATGATTATGATAACTCATTGTCTAGCCTTACTGCCAGCCTCCACCAAGGCCATTCTGTCTCTATCTGTTATAGCATTTCCATTAGTTCTTTTTCTTCCTATGGCTCTGGAGGAGCCATAAAACATTAAAAAGAAAAAAACCAAACCCCTTAATTGAATTTGAAATTCCAAGGCCCACAGATGCCCAAAATTAATCCTTTTAATTATATAACATCAAAACTACTGAAATCTTTTGTCTACATGCTTTAACCAATTTCCATACTTAGTAAATGATTCAAAAACCCCAATTACCTCTATACCTTGATTCTCTTCCTAGTACTTCCAGAACCTATTACATTTTCCCTTAATATTCTGTTCTGCTATTCTTTGTTCATTAACTCTTTTTAACTATAGTTAATACTGTTCTTAACTGGCTATATAAACCACAGACATGATTCCACTTTCCAGAAAACATTTGCCATTCAAAGGATTTAAAATTTGACACTTCTTGATTTTAAGTGGGAAAACCTTTGAGAAGACAAAGTTACATAAAAAAAATCTCACAGCCTAATTGGAATATTACCTGCTCCCTTCTTCAGATAGAATAAACCACATAACTTTTCTCATAAGGATGCAGGTTCAAAATTTTTCTTGGGGGCTTTTCTGTTCTTAAGTCCCCCCCCTTATTCTATTACTCTCTGTAAGAACTAACATTACCAGAATCTCAAAACTCTAATGTTACCATATCATTCTGATAAAAGATTAATTATTTAGTTTCCCTTTTCTGGCACTTCTGTGTAACCAAATTATATATTTTAAAATTAACCTGACTCTCTTGACTCTCTGGGATTTACTTTTCCCAAAACACAAACATTTCCTTCTATGATTTCTTTATTTAACATATTTTTGTTTTTGTCTTTCTTGACTCTTTAACTTAAAAAATAAGCTCCCCTTTTCTTAATAAATTCCCTTTTTTTCTCCCCTTTCTCTCCCAAGTTTGAAAGATAAACCAAAAAAAAAAAGACCAGGAAAGCTGTCTGGAGAAAAGCAGGGAAGGGGAGGAGGGAGAGGAGGAGAAAGTATTCCAGAAACACAGAACCACAGTGAAAAAGTGGGAAAGAGAAAACGTTAACAGCATTTTGTCATTTTCTTCACTTTTCCCTGATATTTTAGTTCCTTATTCCAATTATTAAGTTGAAGACCCAAGGGACTATCTCCAGGCACTTGAGGGAGGATTACAATAATTTACTGCTGCAGCAGGATTTTAAATTTGGCCCTCCCATTTTTTTTTTTAATCTCAGTCTGAGGCTGTCTCTTGGAATTTCTCCTAGGAAGATTTATTTACTTTGTTTATATCCCAGAGATCTCAGCCAAGATGTCCAGACCCTTCACCTGTGCCCTTCAGCCTCTAACTGCTTGGGTTACTGGAATATATCCCTGCAGATTGCCTGACAATTCTGCAAATTCGATTGCCAAAATTGGACCTTCAGCCTGGAACAGATTGGGCATGGCAATTTAACTGTATGAGAGTATGTCCCCCTCCTTCCTTTTCTCTGTCCCAAATTAATGGGAGGATTGAAGGACACATCACCTAGTACTTTACAATACCTAGACTGCTGTACACAAACTTACAGACAATGCAACATAAACTGTGTGGGATAAAAATCCAGTTAAAAAGAATAGAGAGACTCCTCTCAGCAAAAAGGAAAGTTTATTGTGGCTTTTCTTGAGAAAAGGGCACACCCCAATTCTCACAAAGGTAGTGAAGATCAAGGAGCTGCCCCAAGGTGACAGTCAAGCAAGATTATATGGCATAGCACTGTCTCCCCCTCCCCAGGTATAGCCTGCCATAGCTCTGGTGTGTGTCTAGACATGAACTTCAGAAAGTAGTGTGGGTAGAAAAACATATTCAAACATGAAAGGTTGGGAAGCGAAAATCTATCAACATTATTTTTGGAAACTCAGTCTTTTTATAGCAAAAACTTATCTCAGTAATGACCGGTTAAAGGAGACCCAATTTTACAATTTCCTGGGTAAATTATCTAACTATGGGTTACATGATTTTCAATCTCCCAATCATTTTTCAAAGCCTCTCACATTTATTTAGTATTATTGGAACTAATTGCAATTAAGCTATAACTTCCCAAATTCATATACAACTTTCTTCTAAGTTCACCATTTTTTCTTCTTTAAAATTAAACTTTAAATTTTTAACTTACACGAAGCATAATGTTTCCCTGCTGACATCTCATTCTCTTATAGGTAACATATAACTAAATATCTTTTAAACATAAATTTCTTTCACATCTCTGTTTTATAAGCTTATTTTCCTCATGTTCAAATTTCTTCTCCTATGTCAAAAAGAAAATAAGATTCTCTATGAATTTAGTTTTATTTGTATAATAATTTACTTTGATCTTGCATATAAACATTCCATTTAAGAAACACCAGGTGGAAGAGTACAGTTTTTCACAATCTTTCTGAGCCAAAAGATTTGTTGGCAAGGTATTTGCCAAGTTTCTTATAAAAAATCTTTACAATTGTTTTTTACTGTAACACAATATTAAAATTTCAACAAATTGTCTGAATCTGTTCTTATACAAAGTTTACTAATTATACATAACACATTTCCATTTAATGTATATTACCTTTACTCCCCAAAATTCTTTAATACATAAACATTTCTTGAGACCAGATGTTTCTAAAATCCCTTTTTATGATTAAAATATTTTCTTTAAAGTTCTCTTAATAATCTAATAAATTCCAAACTCATATTCATAATTATCTTCAATTATTTTCCTTTTCAAATTATAAAATTTTGTAAATCCTTCTTATCTATATCAGTGCTATTCTAACTTCTCAATGTTCTAACTTAAAAAAGCTTTCTGTCCTCACTGACAAGATGATGTTCTGGGAATTGGAGATTTCTCACATTTTGAGATATCAAGGTAGTATGCACTAATTATTCACCTTTACTTTTTATCATTCCTTATTCACCCCCCCAATTATATTTTATATATAGTATAATATATATGCTGATTAAGACCAGTTCAAAAATAATTGTAGGGATAATTTCAATTTCTCTTAGGGTCCTTGTAATTATAATTTGACACATCAATAAATAAAATTCTATTAGTCTATCAGACTAAAACAACACGATTCTCAGGAAAATCTAATTTTTTGGTGCTAATCATGAGTTTTGAAAAAAAGGAAAATCTAATTTTGAAAAGAGAGAAAGGAAAGAAGATTGGTCAATCATAACACAGAGAACAGCAAGCCTGAGAGATAGCTGAGAGCTTCTTTCTGCCTGTATTTTAAAGCAAACACATATAGATACATAAACAGAGTCAGAGCATTTAGAACCAGAGGCCCCCAAAATCTGGGCAAACCCTACTCTGCTCTCACACTACAGGGTCCCTTCAAACATTACACAAAGACAAAAAAAATGAAAGGATAATACCACCAAAGGTGACAAATCTTCCAAGAAACCAGAGAAAATGCAGAGAACCTTCCATTTTTTCACAATACATTTTTCCATTAAAAGGGTTTGATATCTAACATGTCTTGACTTTAGCTATAAATAATTATAATTTTTGAGAAGGCAATCACTCAAAAATCCTTCAGTCTAATTGGAATATCCATACCCTATCAGCTTAGATTAAACCAAATAACTTCAACAGCCCTAATTCTTTTCTGGGAGGGGAGGAGTCTCTTTTTTAAAATCATCAATCATCCCATTATTTTTTCTAATAAACAAATTACATATTTTAAAATGAGCCTGATTATATTACCTTTATGTGATTGAATGGCATTTTTGTGATTGTTAATTTAACACATACCTTTCACATCTGTGAAAACTCACTATCAATTTTCTCTTTCTAAAACTTCAAATAAATTTCTTTTTTAACATTTTTAAGCATTTTATTTTATTTTATTGTCTTCATGAAACAATTCTCTCTCTCTCTTATCTGCTGCTTGTTTTTAATTCCTCTCTCAGTTAACTTCAAGATCTAGATAAGGGATCCATGAGTAAACAAGCTCTCTGATCTTTCACACCCATTGCCTCCTTCTTTTTCAGGCAATTTTAGCCATGTCTACTCATGTGCCTGTAAAGTATATCCAATTTGATTATTTACTCCTGCACATGGACCAGTGCTAGAGAGCATTTCAAATGTTATTCTTAACTCTGCTGCTTCATTTCTTTTAGCCTGACCAGTATAATTCTCAAAAATTTAGTTTCCATATTAAGTAATCTCCGGGTGTAAGAGTAATTTTTGCTATCGTGGTCCAGTCTTCTGGGGCTAATATTGGTCTAGTTATTTTATCATAGTTAAAACATATGGGCTATTGTTTATTGCTGATTTTAATTCTTCAAATGTTTTAAAATTTAAATTAACGTTTTCTCTCAAAACAATCCCTGGAACCTTTGGATCAGGTCTCTCAAGTATGAGAAAAGAGAACATGTCATGGAATCTCCTCTCTTTTAACCACTGCTTTTTTGAGTAGCATTTATATTCCCTTTATCTCTCTTAGTGCTTTCTTCTTTAGAGCATAAAGGAACAGAATGTGGGTTATTAAAATCAGGAGAAGGTAGAGCTGGCTGGGGAGCTGCCACTGCAGGAAACCTAGGAGCAGCAGCCACTGTGGCAGCCTGAGCAGGTGGGGCCCAGCATCCCAGAGACTCTCTGTTACAATTTCCTAAAGCAGGAGCCAGGAGGAGGATTCTCCTGGGAAGGTAGGGTCCCATGGCCTTGGCCTCCACAATCCTCCTTCCACCCCAATTCAGTCATGGGTCAGGAGGCGGCATTGGAAGTAAAAACCACCACTCTTTTTTACTCTAATCTTCCTGCTGAATAGTTTGGACATCTACATCAACTTTTAATATATTCTGAGTCAAAGGAACATCTCCAGGTGAAGTCAGGCAGATTTTTAAAATATTCCACAATGAAAAGACTCCTATGGAGAATGTCTCCTGTCCTTCCCGTTTAAAATGCTCCCTCATCTGTTTCCCCAGTTTCCCATTTTTCAGTACTTAGCACTCCTGAAAACCAAGGACAACACTTTTGTACACATTCAATAAATTCTTCAACTTGTTTTATTTTTATTAACAAGCCTCTTTCTTTAACTACCTATTTTAGCACTTTCAAATAATGTCCTCTATTCTCAGATTGTCCCATTTCCATTTTAATGCTCCTGTTTTAGATCTGATGAAAAAATTACTTACCTTAATTGCCTGCTGTCCCTTTATGAGCATTGTTTTGACCTGCTTGCTTTCTCTGGAGTGTCAGTGATCTTGATTGAGGCCCTTATATTTCCTTTCAAGATTGATTCTCCTCCAGGTCCAACTGTCCATCCATCAGTCTCTCTGTCCCTCAGTCCCTGGTCAGGCTCCAGCTATAACCTTCCATAGCTCTGGTGTGGGTCTGGACATGAACTTCCCAGAGTCAGGTCATGTAGAAAAACATACCCAAACATGAAAGGTTTGGAATTGAAAATATACCAACTTTATTTTTGAAAACTGAAACTTTTTATAGCAAAAACTTATCTTATGAATGACCAGTTTAAGGAGAAACAGTTTCACAATTTCTTGGGTAAATTCACAATATGTGTTCTTAGAAATCTGCATACTTGCATTCTGGCCAAGATGGGGGAGAGAAGACAGGCACAGTTCTAAAGTCCATTGAAGGAGAGCTGCAGTAATCATCCCTGGGCTTCTCTGGTCTGAGGAACTCTGAGGCAATGCCTTCATTGCGGCTCAGGCCTCTTCCCAGAACAAACATAATTACAGACCTTCTGCCACAGGCACAGGTGAGTGAGCAGTACATTACAACCCCAGCTGACAATAGGGAGAGGGATGAAATCTTCCCAGAGTAGAGCCCACCATTGATTGAATATAAGAGTATTTAACAGCTTCAACCACTCCTTATAGGCTATAGGGGAAGGCCTCAATCAAGATCACAGACACTCCAGAGAAAGCAACCAGAAACACCTACCAGCCAGTGGAGAAATTGCACTCAATGAACAAATCTTCTAGCACTAGCCAGCTGGAAATATTGTACTCAGTGAGTAAAGCCTCTAGGTATCCCAACACCAAACCTCTGTGAACCAGCCCCTCCATAACTCAAGGTCTTATCAAAATGAAGAAAGGTCAGTGGAAAGGTAGATCCATAGAAAAATTCTTAGAAGGAAAAGACCCTAACTCAAAGAGACTTAGAACCTCTGAGGAGAATATGATCTGGTCTCCAGCACACAGAAAGACTTCCTTGAAGAAATAAAGAAGGAGTTTAAAATTTGGGAGAGTCAATTAACAACTTGCAAGAAGAAAACAAATTACTGGAAAAAAATAATTGGACAAATACAAAATGAGAATAATTCTCTCAGATCCTCAATTCGACAAATACAAAATGAGAATAATTTTCTCAGATCCTGAATTGGGCAAATGCAAAAAGAAAATAATTCTCTCAAAACTTCAATTGGTCAAATGGAAAGCTCTTTCAAAATAAATTTGACCAATTGGAAAAGGAGTTGCAAAAAGTAAATGAAGATACCTAAATTCTAAAAAAAAGAATGCAGTGTATAGAAACTGATGACTTCATGAGACAGCAACAGCAAGAGCCTGTTAAAAAATCAAAATCTAGAAAAAAAAGAAACAAATGTAAAATACCTCATCAGCAAAACCACTGAAATTGATAACAGATAAGGAGGGGCAAACTAAGAATTTTTGGACTTCCTGAAAACATTGAAGAGAAAAAAAAAAGCCTGGACTTAATATTACAGTATCTAGAGATGTAAAATTGCCCTAATATCATGGAACAGAGGGCAAAATAGTAATTGAAAGAATTCATTGATCCCCTTCTGTAAAGAGGTCCTAAAATGAAAACATCAAGGAATGTTGTGGCCAAATTCCAGAACTATCAGATAAAAGAGAAAATCTTGCAAGCAACCAGAAAGAAACAATTTAAATATGAAGGAGCCACAGTAAGGATTACACAGGATCTGGCTGCATCAACATTAAGTTATTGAAACACCTGGAATGAGATATTCCAAAGCACAAGGGGACTTGAAATGCAGTCAATAATCCATTATCCTGCAAAACTGAGCCTTCCTTTTCAGGGGAAGTGATGGACATTTAACAAAATGGAAGAATTCCAAATTTTCCTGATGAAAAGATCAGAGCTGAATAGAAAATTTGGACAAGAAATAAGAGGTTCAAGAGACACATGAAAAGGTTTAAAAAAGGGTACAAAAACCTGCTATCCAATAAGTTGAAATTGGCTATATCCCAGCATGAGAAAATGATTCTCATAACTCTAGAGAACTGTAACTGTAACAGAGAGAAAATACCCAGCCAGAAGCGATGGACATTCATGACTTATCCACAAGACTGCTATCCAATGGGATGAAACTAGCTATAAACCTAATTGGGAGAAAGACTCTAATAACAATCAAGAATTGTAACTATTAGATAGATTGTACTCAGCAAGAAGTGATTGATACTCAGAATTTTCAATGACTCAGATAGAATGATTTAAAAACACCTCCTCCTTAAAAAGAGGGACAGGAAGGAAATGGGAGAAAGGAGGGGATTGAATGGGGGTAAATCCCATTGCAGTAGAAGGTACAAATACCTGTGATAATAAAGGGGAAGAAGGCAGGAGATGAGGAACACCTGAATCTTCTTCTCATCAGACTTGTTTTAAAGTTAACTTACATACATACTCAGTTAACTTTAAAACAACCATATAAACTTTCAAGTATTAAAAGGGGAAAAGGGGGGATGGAGAAATGGAGAAGAAGATAACAGGGGAACTAAGAAAATGAAGGGAAAGGAAAAAGGAAAAAGGGAAATGGGAAAGAATGGAGAGGGTGGCAGATATAGGAGGGCAAACACACTGAAGGGGTGGTATTCAGAAACAAAATACTAGGGAATACAGATACAGCAGGAGAAAATGGGGAAAATCGAAACAGAGGGAAGATAGCATGGAGGGCAATAAATAATTAGTAATTATAACTTTGAATGTGAATGGGATGAACTATCCCTTGAAATGTAAGCCAATAGCATAGTGGATTAAAAACCAGAATCCTACAATATGCTGCTTACAAGAAATTCATTTGAAGCAGAGAGATGCATATAGAGTAAAGGAAAAAGTTTGGATAAAAATATATTTTGCTTCAGATGAATTGAAAAAAGCAGGGGTAGCAATCCTTATCTCAGACAAAGGAGCTGCAAAAATAGATAGCATTAAAAGAGATAAGGAAGGAAACTATATCCTTCTATAAGGTACCATGGACAATAAAGTCATTTCAATAGTGAATAAATATGTACCCAATGGGAGAGCATTCAGATTCTTAGAAGACAAGCTGAAAGAACTACAGGAAGACACAGACAGCAAAACTATACTAGTGGGAGATCTCAACCTCCCACTCACAGATCTAGATAAATCCAATCATAAAATAAGCAAGAAAGAAGTTAAGGAGGTAAATATATTGTTAGAAAAACCTAGATATGATAGATTTATGCAGGAAACTGAATGGGGATAGAAAGGAATATAGCTTTTTCTCTGCCGTACATGCCACATATACAAACATTGATCATGTACTAGGACATAAAAATCTAATGATCAACTGCAGAAAGGGAGAAATAGTGAATACATCTTTCTCAAATTACAATGCAATAAAAGTCATATGCAGTATTGGGATAGGGAGATATAGACCCAGAACTAATTGGAAACTGAATAACCTCATTTTAAAGAATGAGTGGATCAAAAAAACTTATAGAAATAATTAAACATTTTATCCAAGATAATGACAATAATGAATCAACATACCAAAACCAATGGGATTCACTCAAAGTAGTTGTCAGGGGATATATTATATCTTTAATTTCTGACCTGAAAGAATTAGAGAAGGAGGAAATGAATGAACTAAATTTGCAACTAAAAATTAGAGAAAGAAAAAATTAAAAATCCCCAATTAAATACCAAATTAGAAATTCTAACAATTAAAATAGAAATTAATAAAATAGAAAGGAAAGAAGTTATTGAATTAATGAATAAAACCAAAAGATGAGTTTATGAAAAAACCAATAAAATTGAAAAACCCCTGGTTAGTTTGATTAAAAAAAGTAAAGAAGAAAACCAAATTGTTGCTATTATAAATGAAAAATGTGAACTCATCACCAATGAGGAGGAAATTAAAGTAATAATTCAAATTGTTTGCCCATTTCTATGCCAAAAATTTTGACAATCTAAATGAAATATATGAATATTTACAAAAATATAAATTGCCTAGGTTAAATTAAAAGGAGATTAAATACCCAAACAAACCTAATTCAGAAAAAGAAATTCAACAAGTCATAATTGAGCTCCCTGAGAAAAAACCTCCAGGGCCTGATGGATTCAAAATGAATTCTACCAACCATTTAAGGAACAATTGGTTCCAATTCTATATAAACTCTGGAAAAATAGAGGAAGACAGAACTCTTTCTAAATCTTTCTATGAAACCAATATGATGGTGATACCTAAAGAAGGAAGTTTTAAAACAGAGAAAAAATTATAGACCTATCACCCTGATGTATATAGATGCAAATATCTTAAATAAAAATCTTAGCAAAATGATTACAAGAGGTTATCAATGGGATAATGCAATATGATCAAGTAGGATGTCACCCAGGAATGCAGGGTTGCTTTGATATTAAGAAAACTGTTAGTATAATCAATTATATCAACAACAAATCTATGAGAAATTATATGATCATATTAATAGATCTTTTAAAATTAAAAATTAAAATTAAATTTAAATTTATATTTAAAGATTAAAAATCTTTTGACAAAATACAGCACCCATTCCTACTAAAAACACTAGAGAGTGTAGGAATAAATGGACTCAGCCTTAGAATAATAAGGAGCATCTATCTGAAACCATAACTAAGCATTATATTAAATGGGGAGTGGCTAGAGGCATTCCCAATAAGATCTGGGTTGAAACAAGGATGCCCATTATCACAACTATTATTCAATATCATATTAGAAATGTTAGATTCAGCAATTAGAGGAGTAAAAGAAATAAAAGAAATTCGAATTGGGAAGGAAAAGACAAAACTCTCACTCTTTACAGATGACATGATGGTCTACCTAGAGAATCCCAAGAAATCATCCAAAAAACTACTGGAAACAATTAACAATTTTAGCAAAGTCACAGGATAGAAAATACACTGTCATAAATCATCAACTTTTCTATATATGAATAGCACGATAAAGCACAAAGAGATAGAAAGAGAAATTCCATTCAAAGTAAACTCAGACAATATAAAATACTTGGGAGTCTTTTTGCCAAGATAGGCATAGGAACTTCTTGAAAACAATTACAAAACATTTCTCAAACAAATTATATCAGATTTCAATAACTGGGCAAACATCAGCTGCTCATGGATAGGTAGAGCTAATGTAACAAAAATGACAATTGTACCCAAACTAAACTACCTGTTTAGTGCCCTACCAATCAAAATTCCAACATATTACTTAAATGAGTTTGAAAAAGTTCTAAGTAAATTCATATGGAGAAATAAAAAGTCAAGAATTTCCATGGATTTAATGAAACAAATACAAAAGAAGGGCTTAGCCCCACCTGATCTAAAATTATATTATAAATCATCAGTCATCAAAACTGTCTGGTATTGGCTAATAAATAGAGCAGTGGACTAGTGGAATAGACTAGGTGCAATAACAGGAAATGATTATAGTAATCTGCTGTTTGATAAACCCAAAGAGTCCAGCTATTGGGGGAAAAACCACTCTCTTTGATAAAAACTGCTGGGAAAATTGGAAGTTAGTATGGAAGAAACTTATATTAGACCAACACCTCTCACCCTATACCAAGATAAGATCCAAATGGATACAGCATTTAGACATAAAAAACAATACTATAAGCAAATTAGAAGATCAAGGGCTACTTTACCTGTCAGATCTATGGAAAGGGAAGCAGTTTATGACTAAGGAAGAGATGAGGAACATCACTAAAAACAAACTAGATGATTTCAATCAAAGTTTTTGCACAGATAAAACCACTGTAACCAAGATCAATAGAAATGTAGCAAACTGGGAAATACTTGTAACACCTAATGTTTCTGACAAAGGCCTCATTTCTTTTTTTTAGGTTTTTTCATGGAAAATTGGGTTAAGTGGCTTGCCCAAGGCCACACAGCTCGTTAATTATAAAGTGTCTGGGGCAGAATTTCGACTCAGGTATTCCTGACTCCAGGGCTGGTGTGCTCTATCTACTGTGCCACCTAGCCACCCCATATTTCTAAAATATACAGAGAATTAAGTCATATTTTTTTTTAAAAAAAAGCCATTCCCCAACTAACAAGTGGTCAAAGGATATGAAAGGCAATTTACATATGAGGAGATCAAAGCAATCCATAGCCAAATGAAAAATGGCTCTAAATCATTACTTATTAGAGAAATGCAAATTAAAGATTCTCTGAAGTACTACCTCACATGGCTCAGATTGGGCAATATGACCAGAAAGGATAGTGATCATTGTTGGAAGGGTTGTGAGAAATCTGGGACACTATTACATTGTTGTGGAGCTATGAATTCACCCAACTTTTCTGGAGAGAAATTTGGAACTATGTCCAAAGGGCAACAAAAATGTGCATGCCATTTGATCCAGCAATACCACTATTGGGTCTATATCCTGAAGAGATGATGAAAAAGGGTAAAAACATCACTTGTACAAAAACATTCATAGCAGCCCTGTTTGTTGTGGCAAAGAATTGGAAATCAAGTAAATGTCCTTCAATTGGGGAGTGGCTTAGCAAACTGTGGTATATGTTTGTCATGGAACACTATTTTTCTATTAGAAACCAGGAGGGATGGGAATTCAGGGAAGCCTGGAGGGATTTGCATGAACTGATACTGAGTGAAATGAACAGAATCAGAAAAACACTGTATACCCTAACAGCAACATGGGGGTGATGATCACCCTTGATGGACTCACTCATTTCATCAGTGCAACAATCGGGGACAATTTGTGGTTATCCAGATGGCAAGGGTATCAGAAGAAGATTTCTAATGACATTCTATTAAATGAATTAATGTCTGAGTATGCAAGGTCTTCTAAGGAATTCTACTATCTTCTTAGTTTAGTACTCATCAAACAAGAGAAGCCAGGCTCCTGTTCTCACAGACCATTATGAAACAGGTGGCTAACTAAGACAGCAAGGTTCTTCTCTGGAAGTATTCGCTCCCTAATAGAATCAATGCAAGGTCTTGCTGGAAATAATCCATTGTTTCACTCCCTAGCAGAATCAGGAGGTTGTTTAACTGGGAATGTGAGGTCTCTCTCCCTCTTCTAAGAATAGTCTAAGAGTAATAGTCTGTCTTTGTTTTAATGATTTTTAACCCTGAGAGGGCTTCACTAAGAATATTAACTCTTATGGGGGAATATTACACTCAAGGAGAAACATAGAGAGGGTAGATGAGAAGGGTAAATTATGAGGGACGTAATGATGATGAACTGCATGCATTCCTGCTTGGAAAGATGATACTGGCAATGCTCATATAAACCTTCTCATTTCATAGAGCAGTTAGAAGGAGCTTATATAGACAAGGCACAGGAAGTAGCCGAATTTGAAGATATATATATATATATATATATAGATATATGTATATATATCTATATATATACATATATAATATAGATATATATACATATATCTAATAAATATATATATATATATATATAAATTGTAAAAATGGAGTCAATGGGCGAAAAGGAAATGCACTGGGATAAAGGAAAGGAGAGATAGAATAGCCTAAGTTATTTCATGTAAAAGAGTCTAAGAATAGCTTTTGCAATGTTATGGAAGGTAAGAAGGTGAGGGAGAATGAGGGAGCCTACATTATCATCAGAAATGGCTGAGAAGAAACAGCAAACATACTCAATAGGGTATAGAAATCTAGAAGAAAAAGGAGAGAAGGGAGACAGGGGCAGGGGAGGGGGGATGTGTCTGATAGAGGAGAGGGTAGATCATAGAAGGGCATAATCAGATACCACAGATTTTCTTTTAAACGTTATGCAAGGTGGTAGGATTGGGTGGCCTGCCTGGTACCATGGGGCCAGGTGGCAACTGGGTCTTGGGGGTTGGATGTAGGCTTGGGACCTCTTGGCCCCAGGGCTGGTTTTCTATATACTGGACCACTCTGCTACCCCCACAACACATTTTTGAAGAGGGACAGAGTGAAAGGTGAGAGAAAATATAATAGATGGTAGTGGGGACTAATGGCTGGAGGAAATTACATTCAACAACAGAAACTGTGGAAATATTTGGAAGTAATTTCTATGATGAACTTATGATAAATAAAGTGATCCACCCAAAACAGATCTGGGGAGGTATCAGAATGTGGAATGAAACACATGTTTTCCCTCTTTCTTTCATTTTATTTCTCATGAGGTTTTATTTGGGGGGGTTATTATGTTTACTCTTACAAAAGCAGGGAGAAAAGGTGGATTTTTTGTTTAAAAATTTAATTTGAAAATAAAAAAATGATAAAAAAAGAAATCATCACAAGCTGTTTACTTGATTATTTGATAAACAGCATTGACTCAAATTGCATAAAATTATAATTATAATCATTTCTTACCTTACCCCTTTTCAAGTATCTTTCAAGTACACACAATTCTCTTCAAAGGCCAAAATATCCTGCAAAGCCATGTCATTTCTTGAACTATTTGTAGCCCTCCCCCCTCACCTGTTTTCTTTCCCACTTTCCCTCCACCCCCCCCCCCCAGGATACTTAATATCTTGTTAACTGAACCAAGGTTCTTTATCTCTCCCACTTTACACCCCCACCCCCAGGGTATTTAAGCTTTGCTAAGTGAAGCATCCTGATATAATTAATTGAGGAAACTATCTTTAACATCTCTAAGTACTGGGAGTCTCTGGAGGTCTCACTGAGAAACTTACAAATGACTACAAAATAACAGAGACACTGTCTCAGGTTCTTGCAGCTCCTGATGTCCTCATTGGACAAGGTGCTGAGCACCTTGTGATTAAAGCTTGTCAGAGGAGAAGCTAGATCACATAGTGGATAGGGCACTGACTTTGGAGTGAGGAGTATCTGAGTTCAGATCCAGCCTCAGACACTTAATAATTACCTAGCTGTTTGACCTTGGGCAAGTCACTTAACCTCATTGCCTTGCAAAAGCAAAAAATATAGCCAGTCAGAATGTAATGAGATATTTAGGTTAATGTTGATGCTTCTGTGTTTCTCAGGGGTTTTTGTTTTATCTCAAACATGGCGATGTGATATTGGATGTCCTCAAATGAAGGACTAGATCCAATTAAACCTACACCTCTTAAGTTCATTCTTTTCAATCATATTCTACTCTCTATTCTTAGAAAGGTAAAGTTCTAATGAGTTAAAATTGTTATATCTTCCCTATTAGGGAACAACATTGGTGTAAAACAGTTTTGTATTTTTCAGTCCCCTTTTTTCATTTAATTATTTTGTGTAAATCTTCAGGCAGGTGTGGCAATTGAATTCTCTGTTCAGTTCCGGTTGTTGTGTCAGGAAATTCTGGAAGTTCTGAATTTCATTGAAGATCGATCTTTTTACCCTGACACTATATGCTGAATTTGGCAGGGTAGCACATTCTGTGTTGTAATCCCAGGTCCTTAGCTCTCTGAAGTATGTTATTCCAGTTCTTCAAATCCTTCAGTGTTGAGGCTGATAGGTCCTGTGTGCCCTTTGTATTTGAATTGTTTTCTTTTTTCTGCTTGCAATATTCTTTCTTTTATTTGAGGGTTCCGAAATTCGGTTTTTATAGCCCTTGAAGTTTTGGTCCTGAGGTCTCTTTCTAGAGGGATACTGTGGATTCCTTTCAATTGCTATATTGTTGTCTTGTTCTAATAGAGTGGGGCAGTTTTCCCTTATAATTTCCTGTTTGATGTTTTCCAGGTTCTTCTGTTGGTCCAGGCTTTCTGGTAGTCCAGTGATTTATAGATTGTTTTTTTCTGGATCTGTTTTCCATGTCATTCATTTTCCCTAGAAGGTACTTTAAATTTTCTTCAATTTTTAAAGTTTATTTTTTTGATGGAATCTTGCAGTCTTGTAGATTCATTGGTTTTTAACTGTTCAGTTCTAATTTTTAGGATTTTATTTTCTACAATTGCATTTTGTGTTTCCTTTTTAAGTGTTCAATTTTCTGCTCAATTTTTCACAATTTTCCTGCATGACTTACATTTCATTTTTCCATTTTTCTTCTTCCTCTCTTCTTTGGTTTTTAAATTCATTTTTAAGCTTTTTGATGACCTTTTGTATTTGAGTCCAAATTCTAGACTATTTTGATACTTCTCCTGTCAGTGAAGTTCACAGTTTTCTTCAAAAATGACATTGCTGTCATTGTCATCTGTGAAATATTTTTCTATAGTGAGTGCTCTTTTAGCTTTTTTTGTTAATCTTTCTTGTTGTAGTACTGATCCCATAGTATATGGGGTATAGAACCAAGCTCCACCATCTGGACTTCACCCCTTCCTTCCCTCCCAATGATCTTTCCATTAGAGTGAGTAATCTGATATAATTTATAGATATTCAGTCGTTTTTAACATATAGCCATACTAGTTTTGTTATGATAAATTAATCAGAAGAAAAAGCAAAAATAAAACTGGTTTGAAATGCATTCAGACTCCATAGTATTTTCTCTGGATGTGGAGATCATTTTCCATAGCAGATCTCTCAGGATTGTCCTTGATCACTGAATGGTTGAGAAGATCTAAATTCACCATAGTTGATCATAAAATTTTGCTATTAATGTGTACAATGTTCTCCTAGTTCTACTCAGTTCCTTCAGCATCAATTCATTCAAGGATTTTCTGAATTATGGCTGCTCATGATTTGTTATAAAAGTAGTCATCACATTTATATATCATAATTTGTTCAATCACTCCCCCAATTCATGGACATCAACTCATTTTCCAGTTCTTTTGCAAAACAAACAGTAGTGCTATAAAGACTTTTGTACATGAGGCTCTTTGCCCCTTTTAGATGTCTCTTTGGGATATAGACTTAGTAGTGGTATTGCTGGATGAAAGGGTATGCACAGTTTTACTACTACACTTTAGGTATAGTTCCAAATTCTTCTGTAGAATAGTTGGTTCAGTTTACAAATAGCAACATTTTCCCCATTTCCATTCAAAATTGATTATTTGCATTTTTTGTGATTTTAAACAATCTGATAGTTGTGAGGTGGTACCTCAGACTCATTTTAATTTGCATTTCTCTAATCGATATTGATCTGGAGCATTTTTATATGCCTATGGATAGTTTTAATTTATTCAACTGATAACTGTTTGATCCTATCCTTTGATCATTTAGCAATTGGAGAATGACTGGCATTTTCTATATTTGACTCAGTTCTCTATATATTTTAGAAATGAATCTTTTATCAGGCACAGTAGATGTGAAAATTGATTCCCAGCTTTTTTGCTTTCCCTGTAATCATAGTAGCATTGGTTTTATTTGTGCAAATCATTTTTCCAATTTAAGAGAATAAAATTATCTTCTTGAATTTTAAAATATTCTCTATCATTTATTTGTTCATAAACTTCTCCCCTTTCCAGGAGTAAATGTAACAGTGAAATTGTTTATTCCTATACAATTTTGTCTCACTTGCGTTAGCCAGGCATTCTAGTTCAAATGCCAGTTTTATCAACTGATAATTTAGCTATCCCCATCAACTTTGGAAAATTCACTGATTTGATAAACTGATTGAAGAGAATTGGGCTGAGAACAGAACCATGCCTCCAGTGAAAATATTCCTCAAGTCTGACATAAATATATTCACAGAATCAGAAGTTACCTTTCAGTCCAAATAATACAACCTCTGTCTGACCCAGAATCTTATGTATCTCCTATAATGTACCTAAGAAGCAATCCTTCAATCTCTATTCTAATATCCCAGATGAAAAAGACATTACCTTCTGATGCAACTTATTCCATTTTCAGAAAGTTGATATTGTTGGTATGCTGTATAAATCTATCAAAAGTTGTCTCTCTGCAGCTGTCAGCTCTTGCTCTTCCATGTGAATGTAGACATGACAATCAATCTATAATGACTAGTTTCAGTCTTTTCAACATTTACAAATATGCCTAATATTAAGTCAATAATTCTAAATTATCTGTTACTTTCAGCAGCAGTATGATTTTGATGAGAAGACAGTAGATGGCTAAGGGTTTTTTTGCACATTTGTCCTAAAAATTCTTGTTTAAAGGTATCTTTACAGCCATTATCTCATTTTATCCTCACAATGACTCTGTGAGGTAGAGAGCATTGGTATCACCACCACCACTTTTTTAATAATGAAACCACCAATCAGGAAATTAAAATGTCTAGCCCAATAATGCAAAGAAATAAAAGTCAAATAAAGACCTTGGGCTTTTGTGGTACTTCATCTGTTATTCTTTAGCTTTAATCATAGACCTCTTCTACCTTTAAATTTCAATAACTCTCACTCATACAGAGTATGAGGTATGTGGAAGAGCACTGAAAAGAGGAACAAAAGAATAAAACAAAGCAAAACAAAACATGTTCAATACCTTCAAATTATAAACAACTCAAAAGTGAAGCTATAACACTTCTAATTCTATAGAATTTTACTTCTCAGGATAATTGAAGTTAAGAATATAATTGAAGATAATGAACCTAAAGGATATGTGTATAAGTGGGTCTCAGAATTTCAAAGTAAATCTCAGTGCTTTTTAATTTATGGAAACAAACACATACTATCATAATTTAGTACAGTAAAACATGATTGAACATGTAACTTAAATTCTAATAGGCAAATAATATTCACTCAACGTTAAACTTAAAACAATTTTGCTGTTACTATATACAATGTTTTAGTACCACTCATTCATTTCACTCTTCACTATTTCATAAAAGCCTTTTAAAAACCTGCTGAACTTGCCATTTCTTACATCACAATAATATTCCATCACAATCACTTATCACAACTTATTCAGTCATTTGCCAGTTGATAGACATTCTTACAATTTCCTCTTTGCCACCACAAAGAGCTGCTTTAATATATTTAGAACAAATAGGTTGGTTTCCTTGTTCCTTAATAATCTTTAGAAATCTCCAAAGAATGATATTCTTGAGTCAAAGGGTATGCATAGTTTAATGATTTTGGGGGTGGGATATAAAATCAAGAAGTGGGAGTTAGTACAGTAACTTGTCTGAGTAATATCCCAAACCATTCCAAATATCTTTAAATAATGATTCTAATCCTATTCTTGAGTGACAGAACCCACAAAAAATCTTAGTGAAACAATTTATTTTGAGCCCAAGACAACTTGGAAGATCAGAGGAAGGGTCTGTTGCACCAGGGTGAGAGAGAAGTGCCTAGCATTGTAGACCTTGGTTGAGTGTACCAGTCCCATTAATCCAGGAAGAGTCAGCTGGGTTCCTGGGTTCATGGCAGCAAGAGTGCTTTCCAGACCTCTCTGCTCTGAAATTGCCAAAGACAATTTGGTTTGTTAGCAGGAAAATCTGCAGCACTGAGATAAGACTGGAGCATAGTTTAGTGTAGGTTTCAGCAGTGCAGAACAGACTGCAGCATGTCAGGAACAGTCCTTGGAAGGCACAAAGTCAATAGAGGCAGCTCTCATTCCATCAATAGTAAAGGAGTAAAGAGATTGCAGGGGTCTCTGCTATCACGGAAGCAGTATTCTATTGTTTTGCTCATACTCATATATGGGTTATAATCTTGTGTCCCATTCCTAGGAAGAGGAGCTTTGTCTCTTTGGAGGAAAAGGGGAAGTAATGTCCAGGCAGCAAGAGAGTAGGAAAGCCAGCAGGAGACTTTTAACCACAGTGGAAACCAAGGACCAACAGTTTAACAACAGGAGATGTTCTGGCAGTTAGATAGCAAGCCAGCAGGGACGACTCAACCCTAAATAAAGTCTGAACCTTGAGAAAACGGGTAAAAGACAATAGTTAAATCAGAACCTGGACATAAAGGAGGGGGAAAAAAAGAACCTCTGCAAAGGCAAGCCTTGGACTGCATAGGCAATACCTTGGCCAACAACAAGCCAGAGATCTGACCCCAGTCATAGCCAAAAAAAAAAAAGCAAAAAAAAAAAACAAACCCAAAAATAAACAAACAAAAAACGCTTGAATCTCTATTACATATACCCCAGGAGCAGAGATAAAACAACAAAGATGAACAAAAAAAAAAGCTGAAAGAGTGCTCACTATAGAAAATTACTTTACATACATGTCTAAATAAGAAAGCAGTGAAAAATCACTCACAGGGGAAGTATCAAAACATTCTGTAATTTGGATTCAGATACAAAGGCTCTTCTAACAGTTTTAAAAAGAATTTAAAAACCAAACAAGAGAGGAAGAAGAAAAATGGGGAAAAAAAAGGAATGAAAGCTGGGCAGGGAAAATTGTGACAAGTTGATCAAGGAAATCAACTCTCTTAAAAGAAAAATAACGAACTAGAAAAGGAAACAAGAAGCTAATTGAAGAAAATAAAATCCTAAAAATTAGAATTGAACAATTGGAAACTATTTAATCTACAAGACTCCAAGACTCCATCAAACAAAATAAAAAGGTTCAAGAAATTGAAGAAAGTGTGCCTTTTAGTGAAAACGAATGACCTGGAAAATGGATCTAGAAGAGAATATCTATGAATAATCAGACTCCCAGAAAGCCTGGATCAAAAAAGAACAGGGAAAACATCATGCAGGAAATCATAAGGGAAAATTGTCCAAATCTACTGGAACAAGACAACAATATAATCATTGAAAAATCCCACAGAACCTCTACACAAAGAGACCCCAGGATAAATCTCCAAGGCCTGTAATAATCAAATACCAGAACTCGCAATTAAAGGAGAGAATATTGCAAGCAATAAAAATAAAACAATTTAAATACAAAGGAAGCACAATCACACTCATACAGTACCTATCAAACTGTGTCTGATGACTGATGAACTGGAATAGCATATTTCAGAGACCAAAGTACCTGCAAATACAACATAGAATGTAGTAACCTGTAAAATTCAATATATATTATCAGTGGGAAAAAAAATGAATGTTTAATGAGATTGAGAACTTCCAGAATTTCCTGACACAAAGACCAAGACTGAACAGAAACTTCAATGGCCAAATACATGACTAAAGAGTTGCATGAAAAAAGGCAAATGAAAAGGGAAACAAAAGCATAAAACAAAACAAAACATGTTCAATACCTTCAAATTATAACCAGCTCTAAAAGTGAAGCTATAACACTTGTAATTCTATAGAACTATACTTCTCAGGATAACTGAAGTTAAGAATAAAATTGAAGATAATGAACCTAAAGGATATGTGTATAAGTGGGTCTTATCTATCTTCTGAAGATGTCCAAGATGGCACCACTATGTTTGAGAGAAGAAAATCAGCCTTGTTTACTTAAAGCTTAAGTGTCTCATTATCCATTGAAACACTTTAATTCTACTGTGCTTAGCAGCTTGTCTAAAAACGTGCATCATAAACTTCTAGGTCCTGAGTCAGTATCTCCCATAACTTACAATTATTTGTAAAGTTCATAGGTGAGACCTCCAAAGCTTTCCAGTACACAGAGACTTTGAAGATTCTTGCAGATATTTAGATCAAGGTTTGACCTAACTCATGCTTCACTTAACAATGGATTAAGTACCCTGGATGGGGGGAGGGGTAAAGTGAGAGTGAGAGAATATGCCTTGCTTCATTTAAAAAGGGGTTAAGAACCCTGAACTTGTGGGGGAGATGTATGGGGGTAATCTGTGAGAGAAAATAGGAATGGGGTAGGGGCACAAATATTTTAAGAAATTATATGGTTTTCAATAATGCTTTGGCCCATGCTGAAGATTTATGAAAGATATATGAAAAGAGGGTAAGGTAAAAAATGATTATAATAATAATTTGATGCAATTTGAGTCAATGCTGCTTATCAGGCAATCAAGCAAACAATCTATGAGGATACTTGAAAACAATAATAGCTTACTAAGCAATCAAATAAGTAAAATGTGATTGATGATACTTGAGGAATAATAATAGAGCAATAACACTGAGGGAAGAGGCACAAATATGTATAATGAGGGAAAGAAGGAAGAATGTGAATTCTGAGTAATTTCTATTCACTAGATTCAGCCAAGAAAGAGAATAAATTACATTCCCACTTGGGTATAAGGATATAATCTAATCTAAAGGGAAAGGGGGGACTCAGAAAAGGAAAGTTTAATGGGAGAAGGAACTGATAAAAGGGAAGGTGAATTTACAAGTCAAAATTAACTGCAAGTAATTTTTTTTAAAGAAAAGCCAAAGGGAAAATATAGTAATATTTTGGTGAAGAGAAATAAGAGAACAGGAAAGAGAAAAATATAAATGAAGGAAGATAGCATGGAGGAAATAAAGCATTAGTAAAGATAAATTTAAATATGAATGGGATGAATTGTCCCATAAAAGGGATGTGGATAGCAGAATGAATCAAAAACAAGAATCCTACAATATGTTGTTTAGCAGAAAGATATTTAAATATTTAAAGCAGAAAGATACACATGATGAAGGTAAAAGATTGGAACAATATATATTATGCCTCAGCAGAAAATAAAACTAGAGGAGTTTAGACTTCAGATAAATTAAAAGCAAAAATCAATCTCATTAAAAGAGATAAAGAAGGAAACTACATCTTCTAAAAGGCACCATTGGTAGTGAAGCTATATCATTAACAAGCATGTATACACCCAGGGGTATAACATCCAAATTCCAAGAGGAAAAGATTAGCGAATTACAAAGAGATAGAGAAAGCAAAACTCTAATAATGGAAGACCTCAATCTCCTTCTCTGAGACCTAGAACAATCTAAGAAGAAAATAATCTAGAAGTTCAGAAGGTGAATGAAATCTTAGGAAAAGTTAGATATGGAGACATAAATGACAGACCCAAGATGGTGGTGCAAGGTTATCTTGCTCCTTGAGCCTTTCCCTACCAAAGATAAATGAAGCCTGCACTCTTACATTCACACTGCAGATTCCACTAAGAAAAAGAGAAGATCCAAAGAAGTTTTGAACTGTATACATCATGGATGATCTTAAGTGAAGATCTATATCTTTGGGGAGAAAGAGAAAATAAAGTCTAGGAGGTGGGAAATCAAGGAAACCTAGCAGGAGGCTTTTAGCCACAGTGCAATTCAGGCCCTGAGAACATAATAATGATAATAACAGAGGTCCTGACAGTTGGATAGCAAGTCAGCAGGCAGAATCCAAACCATAAACAAAATCTGAATCCTGAGAGCATCAAGGTAAAAGACAGGAATGGGTGAGGAACAATCCTCTCTTAAATGAGATCCTGGACATAAAGGAGGAAACAAACCTTTGAAAGGCAGAGCCTGGACTGCATATGCAACATCTCTTCCAACCACAATCCAGGGATCAGAGCTTAGCACCAGCAAATTAGAAGCTTTGATATATACTATATATACCCCAGGAACAGAACTACAACAGCAAAGATGAGTAAACAAGTTAAAAGAATGTTCACCATTGAAAACTACACCACAAATGAAGTTGACAGCAATGCCATGTCTGAAGAAGAAAACTGAATCATCACGTGCAGGAGTATCAAAACAGTGTATGTATAAATGGGACTTAAATACAAAAGCTCAATGTAGACTTTAAAAAGAATTTAAAAATCAAAGAAGTGGGGAGGGCAAAGCCAAGATGTTGGCATGAAGGCAGCATTTCCCAGGAGCTTCGTCCCCTCAAAACCCCAAAAGCCACAAATTAAGACTCTAGCTAAAATTTAGAGGTGCAGAACCCACAGAAAGAATGAGCAATACATTTTCCCAGTGCAAGTTAACTTTGAAATTCCACAGGAAAGGTATGTTTCACCAGGAACAGGAGTGGGAAAAAGCCGCAGTAACAGCACAGTCCAGTCCATCCCATCCCAGAGATCACCAGCAACAGCTTAAAGGGGTGGTGAAAGAGTTATGCTACACCAGAATGAGTTTGGAATGATATGCACCTGCCATAGAATCTGCACAAGAATCTGGAGAAAGCAGCCTGTACCCTCAGAGATTGTAAGGGAAGGATGCAGAGATTTCTCTGCTCTCCCTTGGGGTAGGACTCTGCAGCTAGCCTACACTCAGATCCAGCTTGCAGTTTGGGCTTCCATATTAAGTAGCCAAACTGGATCCCTCCTTATAGGTCCATAGCAGGGGGCCATCTATAAATCAAAGCTCAGGCAAGTGAGCATAAGACCTTGGAGGAATAAAATTCCCAGTGCGGTGCCCCCCCCCAGGAAAAAAGAACCCAAAGCCTTGTAAGTGCTGTAAATTAGTCTTGGGCTGAGGAAATGAGTAAACAGCAGAAAGAGAAGAATCTAACCATAGAGAATTAATTTAGTCACTGAGATCAAAACACATACTCAGATAACAACAAAATCGAAGCTTCTATATCCAAAACCTCCAAAAGAAAAAGAAAATGGGCTCAGACTATGGATGAGCTAAAAAAAGACTTTGCAAAGCAATTAAGGGAGATGGAGGAAAAACTGGGATGAGAAATGAGAGCCTTGCAGAAAAATCATGAAAACCAAATCAACAGCTTGGTGAAAGATACACAAAAAATATTGAAGAAAATAATATATTAAAACCAAGTTTAGGCCTAATGGAAAAAGCAAAAACAAAAGGCAAATGAGGAGAAGAATGCCCTAAAAAGCAGAATTGGTCAGCTGAAGATGGAGTTACAAAAGCTCTCTGAAGAAAATAACTCCTTCAAATGCATAATATAACTAAAGGAAGTTGATGACTTAGCAAGAAATCAAGAAAAAATAAAACTCTTTCATAAAAGTCAAAATATAGAAGAAATGTGAAATATCTCATTGGAAAAGCAACTGAGCTCAAAAAGAGATCCAGTAGAAATAATTTAAAAATTATTGGGCTATCTGAAAGCCACAATCAGGACAAGAGCTTAGACTTCATTTTTCAAGAATTAATGCAGCAGAATTACCCTGAGATCCTAGAAACAGAGGCTAAAATGGAAATCAAGAGAATTCACCAGTCACTTCCCAAAATAAATCCCAAAAGAACAACTTCCAGTAATATTATTGCTAAATTCCCAAACTCCCAAATCAAAGAGAAAATTCTAAAAGCTTCCAGAATGGGGCAGCTAGGTAGTGCATTGGGTAGAGCACTGGCCTTGGAGTCAGGAGTAGCTGAGTTCAATTATGGCCTCAGACATTTAATAATTACCAAGATATGTGACCTTGGGCAAGCCATTGAACCCCATTTGCCTTGCAAAAACCTTGAAAAATAACCTGCCAGAAACAAACAATGCAACTACCAAGGCCCCATAGACAGGATTACCCAGGATCTGGCAGCATCTACATTAAGGACTCATAGGCATTGGAATATGATAATACAGAAGGCAAAAGATCTTGAGTCAACTACCTAGCAAAATTGAACATCCTCTTTCAGGGGAAAAGAGGGACTTTCAATGAAACAGTGGACTTTCAAGTTTTCCTATGGAAATAACCAGAGCTGACCAGAAAGTTTGATCTCTAAGTACAGGACTCTGGTGAATCATAGAGGGTTTGGAAGAAAAGGACTAACTATGAGGAACTTAATGATATTTAACTGCCTGTATTCCTGCATGGGAAGAAGATATTGATAACTCATATGAACTTTTGCATTTACAAGAGGTGTTAGAAGGATCATATATGGACAGGACATAGGAAGGAGTGGAATATAATGGTATAATATAAAAAAGATGGAATCAATGGGCAATAAAGGAAAATAGTGGGAGGAAGGGAAAGGAGATGAAGAAGAAGCTAAGACATTTCACATAAGAGTCAAGAAAAAGCTCTTTCAATGGAGTGGAAAGGCAGAAGGCAAGGACAAATGAGTGAGTTTTCATGCTCATCAGAAATGGCTCAGAGAGGAAATAGCATACAAACTTAATAGGGTGAGGAAATCTATCTTACACTGGAGAAAAATGAGAAGAAAGGGATGGGATGGGGGGAATGGGGAGAGGGAAGTGGGTGGAATGTGTGACAAAAGAGACAGAAGATCGAAGGAAGGGGTTCTCAGATACAACACAGTTTTGGGCAGGGCCAGAATGAAAGGAGAGAGAGAGAGAAAAGAATAAATGAGAGTGGGAAGGAATAGAATGGAGGTACAGCTAGTAATAGCAACTTTGGAAAAAAAATTGAAGCAACTTCTCTGGTGGACTTATGGTAAAGAAAGCAACTTACCCCAGAGACAGAGCCATTGGAATCTGGTCACAGAGGGAAGTACATTTTTTTTCTCTTTATTCTTGAGGTTTCTCATCTTTTTGGGAGGGGAGGAGGGTTTATGTTTACTCTTATAACATTCAATTTTGATCAATACATAGCATGGAAACCATGTTAAGACTATCAGACAACCTTCTGTGGGGGGTGGGGGAAAAATTGTAAAATTCAAAATCTTACAAAAAATGATACGTAGATACTCCTATTGTATATAATTGCAAAACAAAATGTTAAATTATTGTACAACAACAAAGAAGAGAGGAAGAACAATGGAAAAAAGAAATGAAAGTCATGTGGGAAATTGTGACAGGTTGACTAAATAAATCAATTCCATTTAAATAAAAATTGCCAACAGGTAAAGGAAACACCGAAGAAAATAAAATCCTAAAAATTAGAATTGAACAGTTAGAAACTATTGAATCTACAACACTGCAATTTTCCATCAATTAAAATAAAAACATTGAAAAAATTGAAGAAGTTGCAAAGTACCTTCTAAGGAAAACAAATGGAAAAAAGATCCAGGAGAGACAGAAAAGCCTGGACCAATAGAAGAACTGGAAATGTCATGTAAGAAATTATAATGGAAAACTGCCCCAATCAAATGTAACATGAGAACAATTGAAAGAATCCACAGAACCCCTCCAGAAAGAGACCTCAGAATCAAAACTCCAAGGATTGTAATAGTCAAACTCTAGAACTCTCAATAAAAGAGAGAATATTGCAAGCAGCAAAAAGAAAACAATTCAAACACAAACAGAACACAATCAAACTAACATGGGACCTATAGGCCCCAACACTGAAGGATCTGAAGAACTGGAATAACATATTTTGGAGACTTAAGGATTTGGGATTACAAACCAGAATGCATTACTTTGCATAATTAAGCATATACAGTCAGGGACAAAGATGAATCTTCAATGAATTACAGGACTTCCAGAATTTCCTTTCACAAAAACTAAAACTGAACGGAGACTTTAATGGTCATATAACTGAAGAATTATATTTAAAATAGGTAAATGAGAAGGGGGACTGAAAAACAAAATTGTGTTAAACAAATTTTGAACCCTAAAATGCAAGATATAGCAATTCTAATTCTTTAGAGCTTTACTTCTTTAAGGAAAATTAGAGGTAGAATATAATTGAAGAGAATGAACCTAAAGGATATGGTTATAATTGAGTCTTGGCTCTCAATAAAAGAAGTCAAAGATGAAATTACTGTTTTGGGGACAGAAAGCCCTGAAAAATAATCAGGAGTGTTAACTTCAACTTAAGTGTCTCATTGTACTATGACTCACTTTAATCACAAGGTGCTAAGCACCTTGTGTAATGAGAGCATCATAAGAAACAAGGACCTGAGACAGTGTCTCTGTTAGTCAAAATCATTTGTAAAGTTCTCAGTAACACTTCCAGAGCTTCCCAGTGCTTAGAGTCCTTCAAGATATTTACAGTTAAATAGATCAGCATCCAGTGTTTCACTTAACAAGGGTTAAAGTACATTGGTGATAGAGTGTAGGGAGGGTAAAAGGGGAAAAAACAATAGGCTATTGTTCACTTAACAAGGTATTAGGTATACTGGGTGTGGAGGGTGGGGTAAAGTATGACAGAAAATAAAACTGAGGAAGGGGCACAAATGGCTCAGTAAATGGTATGGCTTTGAATGATACTTTGGCTCATAAATAGGATTATGTGCACTTGAAAAACACTTCAGGGCAGCTAGGTGGTACAATGGATAAAGCACCTGCCCTAGAGTCAGGTGTACCTGGGTTCAAATCCAGTCTCAGGCACTTAATAAGTATCTAGCTGTGTGGCCTTGGGCAAGCCACTTAACCCAATTTGACTTGCAAAAACCTAAAAAAACACACTTGAAAAGGGGATGAGGTAAAAATGATTATAATTACAATTTGATGCAATTTGACTCAATGCTGCTTATCAAGCAATCAAGTAAACAGTTTTTGAAGATACCTTGACAACAATAGGACCTTATCAAGCAATCAAATAATCAAACTATGGTTCATGATACCTGATTAATAATATTAGAGCACCAAAGGAAGAGGCACAATGATTTTAGGGATAAGAAAGGAAACTATATCTTCTTAAAAGGCACCATTGGTAATGAAGCTATATCATTACTAAACATGTATGCACCTAGTAGGATAGCATCCAGATTCCTAGGGGAAAAGCTGAGTGAATTACAAGGAGAAATAGATATGAATGAAACCTTAGAAAACTTAGATATGATAGACCTCTGGGGAAAAAAAAAAACTTAATGGGGATACAAAAGAATATACCTTTTTCTCAGCAGTATATGTCACCTTCACCAAACTTGACCATGTACTAGGGCATAAAAACCTTAAAATCAAATACAGAAAGGCAGAAATAATAAATACACACTTCTCAGATCATATGCAATAAAAATTACAAGTAATAAAGTGCCAGGGGAAGATAATCCAATAACTAATTGGGAAATTAATTCAGAAATTAAATAACTATATTAGATAATGAGTGGAACAAACAGAAAATATTAAAAATAATCAGTAATTCTATTCAAGAAAATGCTAATAATGAGATATCATACTGAAATTTATGGGATGCATCAAAGGGAGTTTTGAGGGGAAACTTTATATCTCTATATGTCTATATGAATAAAGTAGAGAGAAAGTAAATCAATGAATTGGGTATGCAACTAAAAAATCTAGAAAAAGAGAAAATTAATGATACTCAATTAAATGCCAAATTAGTAATTTTGAAAATCAAGGGAGAGATGAATAAAATAGAAAGCAAGTTTATATTGATCTCATAAATATAAGAATTGGTTTTACAAAACTGCTAAGAAAATAGACAAACCTCTGGTTAATGTGATTAAAAAAAGAAAGAAGATAATCAAATAATAAGTATCAAAAAGAAAAGGTTGAACTAACCACCAATGAGCCAGAAATTAATGAGATATTTCAGAACTGATTTGCCAAACTACATGCCAATAAATTAGACAACTTGAGTGAAATGGATAAATATTTACAAAAATACAAATTTCCCAGATTAACAGAAGAGGAAATAAATTACTTCAGTAATCCCCATGTCAGAAAAACATATTTCCAATAAAAATTCCAATAAAATCTGAGGTGAAAAAAGGATGCCCATTATCACCATTGCTTTTCCATATAGTTTTAGAAATGGTAGCAGTAGCAATAAGAGAAGAAAAAGAAACTGAAGGAATCAGAATTGGCAATGAGGAAGCAAAACTTTCACTCTTTGCAGATGATATGATGGTTTACTTAAGAAAACTGGAGAAAATCATCTTAAAAACTCCTTGAAACAATTACCAAATTCAGCAAAGCAACAGGATATAAAACAAACCCCCATAAAACATCAGTATTTTTTATATATGAACAAAAATGTCCAAGAGCAAGAGATAGAAAGAGAAATTCCATTTAAAATGATATAGAAAACAGTAAATTCTTGAGAATCTACCTCTCAAGACAAACCCAGAAAATGTCTGAACACAATTATTAAGCATATTTCACCCAAATTAAATCGGACCAAAAATTATTGGAAAAATGACAAATGCTCATGTTTAGGTCAAGCTAATAAAATAAAAATGACAGTTCTACAAAAATTAAATTACTTAATCTGTTTCATACACATCAAACTACCAAATACTTACTCTACCAAGCTAGAAAATAAAATAACAAAATTCATCTGAGTAACAAAAGGGCAAGAATACTGAGGGAATTGATGGGAAAAAATATAAAGGAAGATGGTCTAACTCTTCTATATCTAAAACTATACTGTAAAGTGGCAGGCATCAAAGCTATTTGGTAATAGTTAAGAAATAGGGCAATGTATCAGTGGAATAGGATAGGTTCAGATGAAATTGCAGTAAATGCCTAGAGCAATATACTATCTGACAAAGTTAAAGATATCAGCTTCTGGAATAAGAACTCATTATTTGATGAAAATTCTTAGGAAAACTTGTATATTGGATGGCAAAAATTAGGCATAGATCAATCCACAAATCATACCCTATTCCATAATAAGGTCAAAATTGGTGCAGGATTTAGACATAAAAAAAATAGTATCATACATGAATTAATAGACCAAGAAATTATCTATTTGCTCTATGGTAAGGAGATAAATTTTTGACCAAACAATAATTAGAGCATATTATAAACTGCAAAATGAATGATTTTTACTATATCAAATTAAACAGTTTTTGCACTATTAAAATGATTACTGCCAAAATTAGAAGGAAAGCAGAAAGCTGGGAAGCAATTTCACCACTAGGAGTTCTGATAAAGATTTCATTTCTAAAATATAGAGAGAATTGCATGACATTTACAAGGTCACAAATCATTCCCCATATGATAAATGGTCAAATGATATGAACAGATAGTTTTCAAATGAAGAAATTAAAGCTATATGTAATCGTATGAATATGTTCCAAATCATTATTGATTAGATAAATGTAAATTAAAACAATAATGAGGCATCGTCTCACACCTATCAGCTTTGTCAAGATCTATGCTGGAGAGATTGTGTAAGGAACATTGATGCATTGCTGGTAGAGCAATATGGAACTATATTCAAAGAGAAATTGCTCTGTTCATACCCTTTGATCCAGCAAGTCCAATTCTAGGCTATATCCAGATGAAATTTTTAAAAAAGGCAAAAGTCCTGCAATGTTCCTAAATATTCTTAGCAACCCTTTTGTGTAGTGGCAAACAATTGGAAATTGAGAGAATGCCCATAAATTGGGGAATGCCTAAAGAAGTTATGGTACATGAATGTTATGGAATACTCTTGTGCCATAATAAACCAAAATTCGTCAGCTTTTAGAGAAACGTGGATGATTTATGGGACTGATGCTGAGTCAAGGGAGTAGAATCAAAAGAACAATGTGCATTTCAACAACAACATTGTGAGATGAATAAAATTGATGGAAGCAACTCCTCTCAGTAGTTCAGAGAGCTAAGGCAACTCTATTAGACAGGCTATGGACTATATTATGTCCATCCAGAGGATGAAAAGCAAAGTAAAATAAATTTACACACACATGCACACACACACACACACACACACACACACACACACACATTCAAAAAAAAGCAAACTTTCAGAATCTGATGAACACTATAATAATTATCCCTTATGTATCACTTTCCCTTAATCCTAATTCATCATACCATAAATAACTAATACTAATCACTAAACATGTTTCTCTCTCTCTCTCTCTCTCTCTCTCTCTCTCTCTATCTATCTATATATATATATATATATATATATATATAATCTATGTCTATATCCATATCTGTCTCTGTCTCTATCTCTATCTCTATCTCTATCTCTACCTCTATCTATCTATCTATATCCATATCCATATCCATATCCATATCTATATCTAGATCTAGATCTAGATCTAGATATAGATATATTGATCTAGATCTAGATATAGATATATTAACCTGAGTGTTTTCTGCTGAAGGGAAAGGGGTGGAATGGAGAGTGAAAGAAATTTTCTAGCTTAAAAATATACATGTGCATATGGATGGAAATAAATAAATGATTTTTTTTTAAAAATAAAGATCAAGGAACAGAAATATAGAAAAAATTGGGAAGAAACATGACAGTGCTGTGGTAAAATCATAAACACCATATCAGTAGCTTGATGATGGAGATGCCAAAAAAATACAGACATAACCAACATCTTAAAAACCTGACTGAGCCAAATGGGAAAATGGGTCTTAAAAAGTCAATGAGGAGAATAATGCTTTAACCAGGAGAATTGGCAAAATGCAAAAGGTGTTTAAAAAACTCAATGAAGTATATAATTCCTTAGCAATAAAAACAGTACCAAAAGAATGACAAACTAGAAGAAAATGTGAAATATGTCATTGGAAAAACAACTTTTGTAGAAACTCTATCCAGCAGAGATAATTTTAAAATTAATAGATTAACTGAAAGCCAGGATCAAAAAACGAGTCTAGCAAACATTTTTCAAGAAATTATCAAGGAAAACTTCCTTAATATTCTAGAAGTAGAGGCTAAAATAGAAGTGAAAAGAATACATAAATCACCTCCTGGATGAGCTCCCCAAATGAAAATTGCCACGAATGTTGTAGTCAAAGTAGAAAATAATGCAAACCACCAAAAATAAGCAATTCAAATATCATGAAGTCAACAATTTCTACATTATGGGATACTATAGCTTGTAAATTCTTTGAAGAATCAACTACCCACCAAAACTGAATGTACCTTTTTCAGGCAAATAAATAATCATACATTGAAAAAAAGAGAACTTTCAAAATATCCCAATGAATTGACTAGAAATGAACAGAATATCTTTAAATATAAGGCTCAATGAAACATAAAAATTTAAATAAAAGGCAAATCATAAGGATTTAATGAGTGTGAATTACTTATATTGCTGCATGGGATGATGATGCTAATTGCTCATATGATCTTTCTCCTTTATTAGGACAGTTAGAAACTGTTGGGAGTTGAATTTGAAGGCATTATATTTTTAAAAAGTTGGAATTAAGTTAAAGAGGAACATACTGGCAGAAAGAAAAAAGGGAGGCAGAATGAATAGTCAAGAAAAAGCTTTTGCAGTGGAGTAGAAGAGGGGGAGGGTGAAGGATAGTGAGTGATAATTACTCTCATCAAAACAGGCGGAAAGAAGGAATAACATACATATTCATTTGGGCATAGAAATCTATCTTTCCCTAGAAGAAAGTAGGAGGGAGAGGAAAGGGATGGAAGAAGTGGGGAAAGTGGAATTGGTGATGGAAAGAGAGGTAAGATTGTGGGGGGAATAGTCAGATGCAAAATGTATTTGAGGAGATTCAGGTGAAAGGAGAGTGAATAGAATATATGGGGATAGGGTGAATAAGATGGAGGAAAGTAAAGTTAGAAATAGTAACTGTGATAAAAAATATGGAAACAAATTTCTATGATGAAGAATTTATTTCTCAAATATACAGAACTAAGTCAAATTTATAAAATATAAGAGTAATTTCAGGATTGATAAATGATCAATAGAATAGCTTTCAGATGGTCTTATAAGTGCAATCTACCTTAAATAATTTTTAAATAATAACCCAACACTATTGATAGGAGAAATGTGGGTTGAAACAATCTGAGTTACTTTCTCATACCTATTTGATTGACTATAAGATTGTCAAATTACAAATGGTGAAAAGGATAAAGAAAAATGAGAATAATACACTATTTGAGAAGTTATGAAGTGCTATAACAATTCTGCAGAGCAATTTGGAATTATGGCCAAAGGGCTATTAAACCAAGCTTACTGCTTAACCTAGAAATGCCACTACTAAATCTATATACCAGAAAGCATGAAAGACAGAAGAGAAAAGAACCTATTTGTATAAGAATATTTATAGCAGTTCTTTTCCAATGGCCAGGAAGTGGAGATTGAGGGGATGAATACAGGGATTGATGGTGTCTGAATACAGACTGATGCATACTTTTTTAAACTGTATTTTTCTTGAGACTTGTGTTCTTGAGGGGATTATGTGTATTCTTGGAACTTGTTTATTGTGGTAATGTCTTTCATGGCTACACATTTCAAACATATGAATTTACCTGTTTTCTCAATGAGAGAGATTGATGTAGGACAGGGCTGTCCACCCTGCCTACCACAAGTCACATGCAGTCCATACTGCAATTATATGTGGGCCCCTTGTAGGTTTACTAAACATTTTAGTAAACAAAGACATTACTACAGAGCTCTCACTAAATGGTAAATGGCATTTCAAAATGAGAAATCAAAATTTATTGTCTATTGTTTTAATAAAAAAAAAACTTTTAAAAGCAAAGTTGGATAGCCCTGCTGCAGGAGGAAAGGAGAGAATTCAGAACTAAGGGTTTTAAAAGTGAAAGTTGAATTTTTTTAATATATCTGAGGAAAGCAAAATTAAATTAAGTTAAAAAATAAAATACCCTTTGGGTATATTTCTAGATTGCTGTCCAAAATGGTTGCATCAGTTGACAATTTCACCATCAATGAAGTAGTACCCCAATCACCTCCAACATCTATTCTCCTAAATGTATAGATTTAATGTTACACATCTGCTCCAGCATTGACATTCTCCCCTTCTACCATTTTATTCATACTTGTAGGTGCAAAATGATATCTCAAGGTTCTTTAGTGAATAATCATCTAGAGGTTTTTTGTATGAATATAAATTGTCTAGATATCTTCAATGGAAAACTGCCTGTTCATATCCTTTGACCATTTAGCAATTGGGGAATGACTTGTATTCTTACAGATTTGATAATTATTTAAATATTTGGGACATGAAGTCTTTATCTAATAAAATGTTATCTTCATTTATAAAGTTTTCCTCCTGCTTCTATTTTCCTTCTGATCTTGATTTCATTGATTTTATTTTCATAACTACCTTTTAATTTAATATAATAAAAATTATTCATTTTAGATCTAACTTTGCTCTTTATCTTTTATATATTCCCAATAGTTCATCTATCCATGTCTGAGTAGTAATCATTTTATGTCATTCTAATTTTCTTATAAAATCTATCTTTATACCTAGTCTATATATCAGTTTTGACTTTATCTTGGTAAAACCACACTATTTTACAGTTTTCCCAGAAAATGTACTAAATAATTATTTGTTTTCCCCAGGTTATTATGCATATTTGCTACTGTAAATTGTCTCTATTCTATTCCATTAATCTGCCTTTTTTATTTCTTAGCTTGTACTATATAGTTTTAATATTTAATTCCTTATAAAAGTTTAACATTTCTTAATTCTATACTTCCTTTCTCTACATTTTCAGTATTTCCATTATATTGTTGACTTTTTGTATTTGCAAATGAATTTTATTATTATTTTTCTCTTAATTCAATATTTTAGATAACTTAGGGTTATGCTGAATAAATAAATTGATTTGGGTAAAATAATCATTTTTCTTATTTTTACCCTGTCTACCCAGCTACAATGAAAATTTCTCCAGTTATTTAAATCTTACTTTAGTTGCATGAAAAGTGTTTTATTTTATTTCTATATTTCCTGGGTTTGGTTTGGCAGGTGCACCCCCAGTTATTTTATACTGTCTAGAATTATTTTAAATGGATTATTTTTTTTTACTATTTCTTCTTTCAGAATTTTGTTTGTGATATGTAGGACTGCTAATGATTTATGCAGATTTACTCTATATCCTATTACTTTGATAAATTTTATTA